>NC_092108.1:9242374-9344408 GCF_045679555.1 Salvelinus alpinus
CCAAACCAGACTCACTGTTTAACCTGTAGTCAAACCAGACTCACTGTTCAACCTGTAGTCAAACCAGACTCACTGTTCAACCTGTAGTCAAACCAGACTCACTGTTCAACCTGTAGTCAAACCAGACTCACTGTTCAACCTGTAGTCAAACCAGACTCACTGTTCAACCTGTAGTCAAACCAGACTCACTGTTTAACCTGTAGTCAAACCAGACTCACTGTTCAACCTGTAGTCAAACCAGACTCACTGTTCAACCTGTAGCCAAACCAGACTCACTGTTCAACCTGTAGTCAAACCAGACTCACTGTTCAACCTGTAGTCAAACCAGACTCACTGTTCAACCTGTAGTCAAACCAGACTCACTGTTCAACCTGTAGTCAAACCAGACTCACTGTTCAACCTGTAGTCAAACCAGACTCACTGTTCAACCTGTAGTCAAACCAGACTCACTGTTCAACCTGTAGTCAAACCAGACTCACTGTTCAACCTGTAGTCAAACCAGACTCACTGTTAGTGTTCACCCTGGTGGTTTTAGTTAGCTCATATGGCTAACCATTCAATTTACCACGATGACTCAAGACAAATATATCATGCTATTTTGAGTTTGTATAGAGTTGATTTTAGTAACTCACATTTAGTTTTCCCAGCATCCACAGGTTGGCCTGAATAAGTTTCCAAGCGATGTATTTTGAGGGTGACTATGTCATCAGCTATTTAACCTCTTCTTCCCTGTTTCAGGTAGTTAGTTGTAATCAGAGTTTAATTTCCCTGTTTCAGGTAGTTAGTTGTAATCAGAGTTTCATTTCCCTGTTTCAGGTAGTTAGTTGTAATCAGAGTTTCATTTCCCTGTTTCAGGTAGTTAGTTGTAATCAGAGTTTAATTTCCCTGTTTCAGATAGTTAGTTGTAATCAGAGTTTAATTTCCCTGTTTCAGGTAGTTAGTTGTAATCAGAGTTTCATTTCCCTGTTTCAGGTAGTTAGTTGTAATCATAGTTTAATTTCCCTGTTTCAGGTAGTTAGTTGTAATCAGAGTTTAATTTCCCTGTTTCAGGTAGTTAGTTGTAATCAGAGTTTCATTTCCCTGTTTCAGGTAGTTAGTTGTAATCATAGTTTCATTTCCCTGTTTCAGATAGTTAGTTGTAATCAGAGGTTAATTTCCCTGTTTCAGATAGTTAGTTGTAATCAGAGTTTAAATTCCCTGTTTCAGGTAGTTAGTTGTAATCAGAGTTTAATTTCCCTGTTTCAGATAGTTAGTTGTAATCAGAGTTTAATTTCCCTGTTTCAGGTAGTTAGTTGTAATCAGAGTTTAATTTCCCTGTTTCAGATAGTTAGTTGTAATCAGAGTTTAATTTCCCTGTTTCAGGTAGTTAGTTGTAATCAGAGTTTCATTTCCCTGTTTCAGATAGTTAGTTGTAATCAGAGTTTCATTTCCCTGTTTCAGGTAGTTAGTTGTAATCAGAGTTTAATTTCCCTGTTTCAGGTAGTTAGTTGTAATCAGAGTTTCATTTCCCTGTTTCAGATAGGTAGTTGTAATCAGAGTTTCATTTCCCTTTTGGTAACGGTTGATTCTTGTCTCTTATCTCTTGAAATGACACGTAAGCGGGGAAGACAAAATCCTGTTCTCTCTGCACAAAACAGAGCATGAAACGGGTTATTGTCAAGAGTCAGACTTCTATGTAAGCATAGTATTATTATTCTCCTACTCTATTGCAACAAACAGAAGTCCTGTGAGTGAAATATATTCTCAAAGAGAGTGAGTGCAGCAGTAGACGGAGGATCACTGAGGAAGACATTAGTCATGCCTTTGGAGTGGTCCTGTCTAATTTGACATAACACGCTCATAAACCATCAGTGAACTCACCATCCACTCCTAATAACCCAATGCCTCCTACACACATCCTACACCCCCCCCCCCCCTTCCTAAGAAAGACCCACTAAAACACAATTTCCCTTGGAGAACTCTTAGTTAGGGCCTATGGGTATATAATATCATAGCTAGGTGTTCCATACAGAAATGCATTCTGGTGAGGAGCCAGTGGTACTGTTCCCAGCCCAGTCACTTACGCTATTCCCCACCGGAGACCGACGATCAATCCCTGCCTCAAACTATTTTACTGTATCTGGCTCCTTCATTTCAGTATCTGCCTGATTTAAAATATGCAAGGAGAGAAAAAGAAATGTCCTCCTGTATTTTATAAGAAGAAGCAGGGTATATAATCAGAGCAGCGTACCAGAGTCCGGGGCTGTAATTTGGTTCTGTTTGGCGTCCGGGCCCGGGGCGGTGGACGGGTAAAAGTTCCTCCATTATGGTCAGGGTCAGAGGGAACACGTGGAACTGCATGACAACCTCACGGTTACGACCAGCGGTCAGGCCTCTATGTGTGTGTGTTTGTGGTGTGGTTGGAACCACAAGTTCTCACAAAGATAGTAAAAGAAGGAACATTTGGACAAGTGGGGACGTTTCGCTGGTCCCCACAAGGAAAAAAGGCTTTTTTAGGTTTAGGGGTTAGAATTAGGGTTAGGGGTTAGGGGTTAGGTTTAGGATTAGGGTTAGGGGTTATGGTTAGTTTTAGGGTTTGGGTTAGGGGTTAGGGAAAATAGGATTTTGAATTGGAGTCAATCTTTTGGTCCCCAGAAGGATTGTAAAACAAACATGTGTGTATGTGTGTATGTGTGTGGGTGGGTGGGGTGGGGTTGGGGGGGGGGTGTGCGGTCAGGACTCTGTCTCTCAGAACCATAACATAACCAATCAGAGAGGAGACAGAGACAGTGGTTCGGTGGCTCTATGTGTTTGTCCCCTCTTAAACACGCCTCACTCTAAATTAAGAAACATTTTCCAGTGAAATTACAGTGTATGACATACCCACCCCATCCTTGCAATTTAAATGATTTAGAGTTACATGTTGATGATGGATAAAGTTAAACAATGCTGATACAAAGGAAGGGAGTGAGTGAGTGAGTGAGTGAGTGAGTGAGTGAGTGAGTGAGGGAGGGAGGGAGGGAGGGAGGGAGGGAGTGAGTGAGTGAGTGAGTGAGTGAGTGAGTGAGTGAGTGAGTGAGTGAGTGAGTGAGGGAGGGAGGGAGTGAGTGAGTGAGTGAGTGAGTGAGTGAGTGAGTGAGTGAGTGAGTGAGTGAGTGAGTGAGTGAGTGATTGAGTGAATGAGTGAGTGAGTGAGTGAGTGAGTACGTGAGTGAGGGAGGGAAAGAGGGATCTTCTCTTATTAATCTCTTTCTCTCTGTTGTATGTTGTTAAGAAAGCAAATAGCTTTAGACAGATTTGTCATTTCCAAATGTATACAACACTGGCAGGTTTTTACAAGTTATCTTTTTCTATATCTGCAAAACGCATCAAATTAAATCTAATCTTTTAGACCCGAGATCTTTTGGAAGATTGCTCATTAAATTGACTTAGGGCTTGATTTATTCCGTAGTGCTGAATAGCCACACTACAACACAATACACATTTAAAGGCAATGTTCCCGTGATCGTGCAGACTGCATTCATGGTAAACGTTGCATATGTCAGCTCAATAGCACAGATGTCGACGTTATAGCACAGTCCTTCAGCGCTACGGGATTGAATCAAGCCCTTAGACATAATACTGTCTCCCACATGGCTATTGCAGACCTGAGCAGAGAGAATTCATGAATAAATGTGTGAGAAAATATTCCACAAACCCATCAATGGGCAGAGAGAGAAACATTTAGTTTGCATTGTGTTTAACAGCCTGTTGACGATACAGTACAGCTATTACCTGTTCCAGACAAAAGATGTGGTATGTTACCTGTAAAAAACGCGAGCAAAAGTTTATATGATCCCCTTTCAAACAGCCCCTTAATTACCACTTGTATGCAGGTAGACCACTGTTATACACTTGTAACTGGTAAACTGGGAGGGGTGAAGGGTGTTGTTAAACCATGGGGGCTGGTTGGATTTCAAATTAGGGAGGTGTTAAACAATGGAAGTGTTAATAAATGTACCTGCAGAAAAGCAGAGGGTCATTCACACAGACCCATACCTGAAACTTGGTTACGTAGCCCGTGAAAAAGGCAGTAATATGTTTTTTTTTTTTTAAACCGCTACCCCTTTAAGATATACAACAAAAAAGCAGGCAAAAAGAAGCAGGCCTGGTAAATTAGGGTGGGTTTTGGTATGTGTATGAAAGGGATATGTTATCTGAAGCACAACAACACTGTGGCTTGCGTGGGATATTGCTCAACTGTGTCTGCTACTACGCAGTAGTAGTTCAGCTGGTAGAGCGCGGTGCCTGCAATGCCAGAATATCGAGTTTGATTCCTGGGACCACCCATATTTAAAATGCTCGCATGACTGTAAGTCGCTTTGGATAAAAGTGTCTGCTAAAATGGCAGATATTATATTCTAAGTGTTAGGAGAGAGAGAGTCTAACCACAAGGCGGTTAGTAGTTGGGGGTTGGATACCCCCCCCCAAGTTGTTGACGGTTCAACGACACGCTATCTTGTCGGTATGTGATGGCTGCAGATGAAAGACGTGACATACACATTCCTCACCTGGGAATGCCTTCAACAAAAACAGCACTTGTTGGTACGTGTGAGTGACTCATACAGCAGCCTGGGAACCTGACAGTGTTTTGGTGCTGCAGGGTTTTAGCAGCCGTAGGCATTATCAGACATCAGCATTCTGACATCTCATTATCTTTTAGAGGTATTGTCTGTCATACCTTCCTTTGAGAAGGGTCGTTAGGCCTAATCCCCAATAACGGTGAAATACAGTACAGTACAGTAGAGTACAGTACAGAACCTTGCCCTCGTGACACACACAGGCACCTGACAGGTCTCAGAGCAGGTATATGAGGTGTTGGCTTCCATTTGAGACATGGGTGGATTACACGGAGGCTGGTTTCCAAGGAGACGGATATGTTTTAGATAATAAGGTAAACAAACACTGAGCCTCTTTTCCATTTTTAATCCAAAATAACAATAATATCTATTTTTAAAGACTGACATTAAACATGTCCATAAGCATTATACAGTACCAATGTTTCTGACAGCGAAATGGGTCGACACTTTTCCTGAGATTTGAAGTTGTATTTTCATTGTATGTTGATTTACTATAAGTACAAAGTAAATACAGCCGCTAGCGAAAGACTACACACCCTTTGCACAGTCTTAACATTTTGCTGCCTTAAAGTTAAATCTACAAAGGGAATTGTCACGCCCTGACCATAGAGAGCTGTTTCTTCTCTGTTGGTTGGGGAGTGATAGTGACTAGGGTGGGTCATCTAGGTGTTTAATGGTTTATGTTGGCCTGGTATGGTTTCCATTCAGAGACAGCTGTTTATCGTTGTCTCTGATTGGGGATCATATTTAGGCAGCCATTTCCCCTTTGTGTTTTGTGGGATCTTGTCTACAGATAGTTGCCTGTGTGTACACCAGTAGTGTCACGTTTCGTTTGTGCTTTTGTTGTTTTGTTTGGTGAGTTTCTGTTTATTAAAAGATGTGGAACTCTACGCACGCTGCGTCTTGGTCCAATTACTATAACGAACGTGACAGGAATACATCATTTGCCCCCCCTAGTGATCTACACAACCTACCCCATATTTTCAAAGTGAAAGAAAAAAATATAGAACATTTTCCAAATGACTATGAAATAAATGAGGATGTATTGATTGTGTATGTCTTCTAGAGGCAATACTTGGTGCACCTTTGTCGGGCCATTATAGCTGTTAATCATTTTTAATACCATTATACTAACCTTGCACTATTAGGGCAACAAATGTCTATTGTTTTTGTCAAAATTGTTCAAGTTCAGTACATTTGTTTGGACAACAATATTCAAACCTGATTTTTTTTTTTGAAGCAGACTTAAGTCCGGACAGAGACTGAACTATTCAGGAACACACAACACTGTCTTGGAAAGGCATTCTGGTGTATCTTTGGGATGAACACTTGTGTCATTATTTTAGGGTTTTTCCTCCAACTTCTTAACTGGGCTTTGCTCCTTTCATACTCATTTGGATCAACTCCCCAGTCCCTGCCGGTGACAAGCATACCCATAACATGATGCTGCCCACCAAAATACTTGAAAATACAAAGGGATCAATAACACTGCATTCACTCCACATTATTGACAAAGTGAAAAGAAGGAAGCCTGTGCTAAAAAATCCACTCCAAATCATCCATTTTGTTTACAACAAGGCCGTTAAGTAGTACTGCAAGACAAAAGGACGAAGACATTCACCTTTTGGCCTAAATTAGTCATATTCAATAAAACACAACAAAGAGTGAAACTCTCTTATCTTCAAGTATTGTGGTAGCAGCATCATGTTATGGGTATGCTTGTCACCGGCAGGGACTGAGGACTTTGTCAGAATCAAAATAAATATGAAAGGAGCAAAGCCCAGGTAAACTAGGGTAGACTAGGGGCAGGTAGACTAGGGGCTGCAGGTAGACTAAGGGCAGGTAGACTAGGGTCCGGTAGACTAGGGGCTGCAGGTATACTAGGGGCAGGTAGACTAGAGGAGGCAGGTAGACTAGGGGCAGGTAGACTAGAGGCGGCAGGTAGACTAGGGGCAGGTAGACTAGGGGTAGGTAGACTAAAGGAGGCAGGTAGACTAAAGGAGGCAGGTAGACTAGGGGCAGGTAGACTAGGGGTGCAGGTAGACTAGGGGCAGATAGACTAGGGGCTGCAGGTAGACTAAGGGCAGGTAGACTATGGGGCAGGTAGACTAGGGGCTGCAGGTAGACTAAGGGCAGGTAGACTATGGGGCAGGTAGACTAGGGGCTGCAGGTAGACTAGGGGCAGGTAGACTAGAGGAGGCAGGTAGACTAGGGGCAGGTATACTAGAGGCGGCAGGTAGACTAGGGGCAGGTAGACTAGAGGAGGCAGGTAGACTAGGGGCAGGTAGACTAGAGGCGGCAGGTAGACTAGGGGCAGGTAGACTAGAGGAGGCAGGTAGACTAAAGGAGGCAGGTAGACTAGGGGCAGGTAGACTAGGGGTGCAGGTAGACTAGGGGCAGATAGACTAGGGGCTGCAGGTAGACTAAGGGCAGGTAGACTATGGGGCAGGTAGACTAGGGGCTGCAGGTAGACTAGGGGCAAGTAGACTAGAGGAGGCAGGTAGACTAGGGGCAGGTAGACTAGAGGCGGCAGGTAGACTAGGGGCAGGTAGACTAGAGGAGGCAGGTAGACTAGGGGCAGGTAGACTAGAGGCGGCAGGTAGACTAGGGGCAGGTAGACTAGAGGAGGCAGGTAGACTAAAGGAGTCAGGTAGACTAGGGGCAGGTAGACTAGAGGAGGCAGGTAGACTAGGTGCAGGTAGACTAGAGGAGGCAGGTAGGTATACTAGGAGCAGGTAGACTAGGAGCAGGTAGACTAGGAGCAGGTAGACTAGAGGAGGCAGGTAGACTAGGGGCAGGTAGACTAGAGGAGGCAGGTAGACTGGGAGCAGGTAGACTAGGAGCAGGTAGATTAGAGGAGAAAGGTAGACTAGGGACAGGTAGACTAGGGACAGGTAGACTAGAGGAGGCAGGTAGACTAGGAGCAGGTAGACTAGAGGAGGCAGGTAGACTAGGGGCAGTTAGACTAGGAGCAGGTAGACTAGAGGAGGCAGGTAGACTAGGGGCAGGTAGACTAGAGAAGGCAGGTAGACTAGGTGCAGGTAGACTAGAGGAGGCAGGTAGACTAGGAGCAGGTAGACTAGGAGCAGGTAGACTAGAGGAGGCAGGTAGACTAGGGGCAGGTAGACTAGAGGAGGCAGGTAGACTAGGAGCAGGTAGACTAGGAGCAGGTAGACTAGAGGAGACAGGTAGACTAGGAGCAGGTAGACTAGAGGAGGCAGGTAGACTAGGGGCAGGTGGACTAGGGACAGGTAGACTAGAGGAGGCAGGTAGACTAGGAGCAGGTAGACTAGAGGAGGCAGGTAGACTAGGGGCAGGTAGACTAGAGGAGAGAGGTAGACTAGGAGCAGGTAGACTAGAGGAGGCAGGTAGACTAGGAGCAGGTAGACTAGAGGAGGCAGGTAGACTAGGAGCAGGTAGACTAGGAGCAAGTAGACTAGGAGCAGGTAGACTAGAGGAGGCAGGTAGGCTAGGAGCAGGTAGACTAGAGGAGGCAGGTAGACTAGGGACAGGTAGACTAGAGGAGGCAGGTAGACTAGGAGCAGGTAGACTAGAGGAGGCAGGTAGACTAGGGACAGGTAGACTAGGAGCAGGTAGACTAGAGGAGGCAGGTAGACTAGGAGCAGGTAGACTAGAGGAGGCAGGTAGACTAGGGGCAGGTAGACTAGAGGAGGCAGGTAGACTAGGAGCAGGTAGACTAGGAGCAGGTAGACTAGAGGAGGCAGGTAGACTAGGAGCAGGTAGACTAGAGGAGGCAGGTAGACTAGAGGAGGCATGTAGACTACGAGCAGGTAGACTAGGAGCAGGTAGACTAAAGGAGGCAGGTAAACTAGGGGCAGGTAGACTAGGGGGAGGTAGACTAGAGAAGGCAGGTAGACTAGGGGCAGATAGACTAGAGGAGCCAGGTAGGCTAGGAGCAGGTAGACTAGGAGCAGGTAGACTAGAGGAGGCAGGTAGACTAGGGGCAGGTAGACTAGGGGCAGGTAGACTAGAGGAGGCAAGTAGACTAGGAGCAGGTAGACTAGAGGAGGCAGGTAGACTAGGGGCAGGTAGACTTGGGGCGGCAGATAGACTAGGAGCAGGTAGACTAGAGGAGGCAGGTAGACTAGGGGCATGTAGACTAGGGGCAGGTAGACTTGGGGCGGCAGATAGACTAGGAGCAGGTAGACTAGAGGAGGCAGGTAGACTAGGGGCAGGTAGACTTGGGGCGGCAGATAGACTAGGAGCAGGTAGACTAGAGGAGGCAGGTAGACTAGGGGCATGTAGACTAGGGGCAGATAGACTTGGGGCGGCAGATAGACTAGGAGCAGGTAGACCAGAGGAGGCAGGTAGACTAGGGGCAGGTAGACTTGGGGCGGCAGATAGACTAGGAGCAGGTAGACTAGAGGAGGCAGGTCGACTAGGGGCATGTAGACTAGGGGCAGGTAGACTTGGGGCGGCAGATAGACTAGGAGCAGGTAGACTAGAGGAGGCAGGTAGACTAGGGGCATGTAGACTAGGGGCAGGTAGACTTGGGGCGGCAGATAGACTAGGAGCAGGTAGACTAGAGGAGGCAGGTAGACTAGGGGCAGGTAGACTTGGGGCGGCAGATAGACTAGGAGCAGGTAGACTCGAGGAGGCAGGTAGACTAGGGGCATGTAGACTAGGGGCAGGTAGACTTGGGGCGGCAGATAGACTAGGAGCAGGTAGACTAGAGGAGGCAGGTAGACTAGGGGCAGGTAGACTTGGGGCGGCAGATAGACTAGGAGCAGGTAGACTAGAGGAGGCAGGTAGACTAGGGGTAGGTAGACTTGGGGCGGCAGCGCTGGGCCAGTAACCAGCACAAATCAACACATTGATTTGTCCAGGTGTGTTGAACCCTCCGTTGCTAACACACAGTAATGGCATCTGAATACAAACGTGTTCATTGTTACAGAAGATGGAGAGAGGGGCCAACACATTTCAAAGGGCCATACTGAAGTCCATCCACTATGAACTGTTTACTTTTAAGGACAAATGAAGCCTTTGAGCTCCAGAGAAAGAGAGAGGGAGGGAGAGAGCTGTGAACGGGCTTGTTCTGCAGACACACACACACACACACACACACACACACACACACACACACACACACACACACACACACACACACACACACACACACACACACACACACACACACACACACACACACACACACACACACACGCTTTCATAAACTAACTTCAAAACAACCTCAGAAAATCCAGGGACGCATTCCTCTGGCGTTTAATGTCGGGGGGCAAATAGACTACCACTTCAACAAACCTGTGCTCTACTGGCACTACATAACTCTAAAGGAGAGCAGTCGGTGCTCCTGTGGGCACCTTACAGGTGAAACAGAGGGAGATCAGTGGTTGAAAGTCTACCTGGAAGTTTTTTAAGATCTATTTTAAAGAGCACTGTTTGCTAATATGTGAAAACGTTTCATGGTGAGCGTACACACCGATGGTATGTTCCAGAAGCTTCAAAGACATTCTTCAACACTATGGATCCCATATGGAGCTGAGGAACTCGTTTCTGACTGAATACACCGTGCTGTGAATCATGGAGCTGAGGAACTCGTTTCTGACTAAATACACCGTGCTGTGAATCATGGAGCTGAGGAACTCGTTTCTGACTAAATACACCGTGCTGTAAATCATGGAGCTGAGGAACTCGTTTCTGACTGAATACACCGTGCTGTGAATCATGGAGCTGAGGAACTCGTTTCTGACTAAATACACCGTGCTGTGAATCATGGAGCTGAGGAACTCGTTTCTGACTAAATACACCGTGCTGTAAATCATGGAGCTGAGGAACTCGTTTCTGACTAAATACACCGTGCTGTGAATCATGGAGCTGAGGAACTCGTTTCTGACTAAATACACCGTGCTGTGAATCATGGAGCTGAGGAACTCGATTCTGACTAAATACATCGTGCTGTGAATCATGGAGCTGAGGAACTCGTTTCTGACTAAATACACCGTGCTGTGAATCATGGAGCTGAGGAACTCGTTTCTGACTAAATACACCGGGCTGTGAATCATGGAGCTGAGGAACTCGTTTCTGACTAAATACACCGTGCTGTGAATCATGGAGCTGAGGAACTCGATTCTGACTAAATACACCATGCTGTGAATCATGGAGCTGAGGAACTCGTTTCTGACTAAATACACCGTGCTGTGAATCATGGAGCTGAGGAACTCGTTTCTGACTAAATACACCGGGCTGTGAATCATGGAGCTGAGGAACTCGTTTCTGACTAAATACACCGTGCTGTGAATCATGGAGCTGATGAACTCGATTCTGACTAAATACACCGTGCTGTGAATCATGGAGCTGAGGAACTCGTTTCTGACTAAATACACCGTGCTGTGAATCATGGAGCTGAGGAACTAGTTTCTGACTAAATACACCGTGGTGTGAATCATGGAGCTGAGGAACTCGTTTCTGACTAAATACACCGTGCTGTGAATCATGGAGCTGAGGAACTCGATTCTGACTAAATACACCGTGCTGTGAATCATGGAGCTGAGGAACTCGTTTCTGACTAAATACACCGTGCTGTGAATCATGGAGCTGAGGAACTCGTTTCTGACTAAATACACCGTGCTGTGAATTATGGAGCTGAGGAACTTGTTTCTGACTAAATACACCGTGCTGTGAGTCATGGAGCTGAGGAACTCGTTTCTGACTAAATACACCGTGCTGTGAATCATGGAGCTGAGGAACTCGTTTCTGACTAAATACACCGTGATGTGAATCATGGAGCTGAGGAACTCGTTTCTGACTAAATACATCGTGCTGTGAATCATGGAGCTGAGGAACTCGATTCTGACTAAATACACCGTGCTGTGAATCATGGAGCTGAGGAACTCGTTTCTGACTAAATGCACCGTGCTGTGAATCATGGAGCTGAGGAACTCGTTTCTGACTAAATACACCGTGCTGTGAATCATGGAGCTGAGGAACTCGTTTCTGACTAAATACACCGTGCTGTGAATCATGGAGCTGAGGAACTCGTTTCTGACTAAATACACCGTCCTGTGAATCATGGAGCTGAGGAACTCGTTTCTGACTAAATACACCGTGCTGTGAATCATGGAGCTGAGGAACTCGTTTCTGACTAAATACACCGTGCTGTGAATCATGGAGCTGAGGAACTCGATTCTGACTAAACACACCGTGCTGTGAATCATGGAGCTGAGGAACTCGTTTCTGACTAAATACACCGTGCTGTGAATCATGGAGCTGAGGAACTCGTTTCTGACTAAATACACCGTGCTGTGAATCATGGAGCTGAGGAGGATGTTGCATCCTTTCAGAAGTGTTCAACAATTTAGACAAGAAAGCTATGATCAAGTCTAAAGATGTAAAAGATCCTGTTAGTTTTCCTTTAAAAGTTCAACCCATCCAAAATCCAAACCACAGCAAAAGAAAAAGAGGATATTGTGCGTGCCTGAAGAAAGGTTGACCACAGGAGGCTGCTGAATGGGAGTACGGTTCATAATAATGACTGAAACGGAGCGAATGGAATGGCATCAGACACCATGTTTTTGACGTATTCGATACCATTCAACTCAATGCGCTACAGCCATCACCACAAGCCCGTCCTCTCCAATTAAGGTGGCACCAACCTGACGGTGAAGTCCATATGGGAGGACATATATTAGTTAATGCATTCTCCTAAACCAATCCCTTTAATTGTTTCATGGCTTTGTTTTGGAGCTGGATATACACTAACGAGTTTAACGCCAGCCTGACTGGTGAATGCCGTTCCTATTTGAATGATATTATCACAAGGCTCCCCCCCACATCCCAACCCCTTCCCTTCACAAACACAGTAAAAGGCATCACACTACATACTAACATCCTCCCTTCCCACCATGTTGTTGTACAATCAAAAACCAGTTATTTTTAGGGTTAGTGAATGTTTGACTTCTGCCCGTGTAAAAAGCATCGAGAGCAAGAGAACGTGCAGGGTTATTTTTGGGCTTTTAAGATTTTTTTTAAACAACTGTTAAAACTATTGTTGTCGTCGTTCCAACGTTGATCATTTACGATAAAGGGGCCATTCGGAGGCATATGCCCTATACCCATGTTAAAAATATATGCCATTCTTCCATGCATATGAGATAATACAAAACGATGCCTCTGACTGTCAAGGGGCAGCTCACGTCTGCTCTGTGGTTTTCATGTGACTGTAAACGGTTTCCGTTTGGATCAAAGCAACAGATTTTCTCAGTTCTCCAAGGCAACCAGGGTAGACAGTTTCAGTGGGCAGTGTTTGACTGTGTATCTTGGTAGAAAACGATCATCTTTAGCAGATGTTACTTGTTTTACGCATTGGAAACAAGATAATGAACTCTCCTCTGTTGATCCAATCGGCTTTGTTCTATTATTTGTTACCTAAATAAATTCAATAAAATGTCATTTGACAGGAAAACGATTAAAACATTCATAATGTTGACATTTGGCGAGAAGCCCAATGTTTTCCCCCTATTTAATCTCTCTGTGGGCAGAGTATTGACGTGATGCCAAGTCAAAAAGTCAGCATGCTGGGCAAGCCCTGTAAATAGAGTTATACACATACATTTTCTTATCACTGATATTATCAGAGATACTACACTGGCATTTCACTTCCAGGGATAACTGTCTGAGCGTGACTTTACAAGACATGATGCTTATACAGCATAAGTGACAAAGACGAAAAGGAATTGCATCGCGTGTTTACGCTACACATGGTAATTATTTAGCATGAATTTCCAGTCTTGTATACATGGATAAAAACAGGCTTTTTTTTAATGTTACTGTCAGTCACGACAGTTAAACCAGTAACCAGTCCTTTTGTAAAGAACAAGCTTGACTTGATGAACGGACTGCAAAACTACTAATAGCTTTGTGTCCAGAATGGCACCCTATTCCCTATTCTCTATATATTAATCTACTTTTGACCAGAGATCTCTCTTGCACCGAATGGAGTGTGTGTGTGTGTGTGTGTGTGTGTGTGTGTGTGTGTGTGTGTGTGTGTGTGTGTGTGTGTGTGTGTGTGTGTGTGTGTGTGTGTGTGTGTGTGTGTGTGTGTGTGTGTGTGTGTGTGTGTGTGTGTGTGTGTGTGTGTGTGTGTGTGTGTGTGCCCGTGCCCGCGTGACCTAGGGGGAGACGGGTGTTATCAGATGACTGAGTGTTTATCTCTAACAGTGTTTGGAGTGATTAAAGGGGTCATCCTTCTCACCCACACTACTAATCACTTTAACACACTGCTACAGATGTAGGATCTTCATTTGAGCCAATTTGCTAGAGCAGGAAAATAATCCTGCAGCAACAGGAAATGGGAATTATTATGTGGAATTTAATGAATGGACATTTTTGTAGGGGTTTGAGAAATGTTTCGCCTCAGGCAAAGACGAAATTTCAAACTTCAGAAACCTCAAAATACACTACATTGCAGGAAAGTTCTCCTGAAAAAGAGTGATCAAACTAAGATCCAACATCTGTATCTTCAAGTGGCCCTTGATCATAATAACTATCATCACACGTTGCGTTGATGGAAACTATAGATCACTGCATCAATAACATTAGACTAATGAAGACTCATTCAGATCTACAAAATAAACTCATGTTATCATTGATTTTGCTTTTAATTCAGGAAATAGTTGATGATTTGATTTCTGGTTGGAGCTAAAGGTTGTAGTAAACACTAAAATTACATTTTCATTTCTAGAAGTTAAAAAGGAGAGGGATCTTTACACACCAACTTTTTTGTTATCCCCAAAAAAAACGTTTGTTTTGAACCACTGAGTCTGACGGACCTACAGACTTAAACAACATTCACCTCGATGACATGCACCTTGTACGTGGAACTTCAACTAATCACTAAATTACTCATTATTTCATTAACTCAGACATTAAAGGAATGCAATGTGTTTGAAAGAGAAAGGTATTTCTGGCTTTGAAATAGAACACTGTCACAAACTCCACTAAACCACTAACCTGCAGCCGTCGGGCATTCACCCCAGGCATCCAGAATCATCCAGCCCAGTCTTGTCTAGCTGCTGTGGTTAGATGCTGTGTTAAGCTGGATAACTTATCCACAAAACATCTTCAGCTCAGAGCTACTCTGCAATTACAAGCGCTCAAGTGGAGGGAGGACGGGTTCGACACAGAGTTGAGGGACTTATATCAGATGTTTTGATTTGAGGGACTTTTTTTTTTCTCTCCCAAAAAGTGTTTACATAGTCTACAATCTAGCTACTCTGAGTGCGGATTTCCCATTTTTCAGAGTGCCCTGTGTCTTTTGACGAAAAACGAATGAAGCATTTAGACAAAGGAACCAAATCCACAACTTATTTGATGGAAAGATCTAATCTCCACACAGAGGCCTCTAGCCTCAATAGCCTTGTTCCATAATGTGACTTGTCCTAAGGCTATCCATATTCATCTAGTTCATGTGTTTCACTGATATAAGCTAGTTATTCAACCAGGAAAAGACCCCTGAGGCTAGACATCTCTTATGTGATGGTGCCCTGGTATATGGTCTTGCCTTTAGCACCAACAGTCAGTATACAGCTTGTTAAGATAGACCAGGTTCTGTTGGCCCTAAGGGCCAGGGGCCACTGTAAAGCTGTCCTCGGGGGGCCTAAAGTCACTCTAATGCTACTAAACTACTGATAAGGTTTCCGTGTGTAAAGGTCATTCAGGAATAGAATAGTAAACAAACAAACAAATAAACCTTCATCCTTCATACATAACCAGTACTGAGAATGGGAGGTTATTCACAAACAAATGTGCCACTTCTTTTTGTTGGACTGTTGGACTTTTTTTCTCCAGTCCAGAGAATCACAAATCACAAAGATTGAATCACTTTTGTGACATGCCCTTTCTTAAAATCTTTTTAAAAAAATGAAATATCAATCCTCTTAACTCTTCCTACCTCAGAACGTTTGTTCAAGTTATGATGCAATGCCATCCAAAAGGCCTGTTGGATACATTCATGATATAAAGAAAGTTCATCTCATTCAAAACAATGACAACAGTACCTTGGGTTAGAGCAGGCCGGTTATGAGCCCTGGGTTAGAGCAGGCCGGTTATGAGCCCTGGGTTAGAGCAGGCCGGTCATGAACCCTGGGTTAGAGCAGGCCGGTTATGAGCCCTGGGTTAGAGCAGGCCGGTCATGAACCCTGGGTTAGAGCAGGCCGGTTATGAACCCTGGGTTAGAGCAGGCCGGTCATGAGCCCTGGGTTAGAGCAGGCCGGTTATGAGCCCTGGGTTAGAGCAGGCCGGTTATGAATCCTGGGTTAGAGCAGGCCGGCTATGAATCCTGGGTTAGAGCAGGCCGGTTATGAACCCTGGGTTAGAGCAGGCCGGTTATGAGCCCTGGGTTAGAGCAGGCCGGTTATGAGCCTTGGGTTAGAGCAGGCCGGTCATGAACCCTGGGTTAGAGCAGGCCGGTCATGAGCCCTGGGTTAGAGCAGGCCGGTTATGAGCCCTGGGTTAGAGCAGGCCGGTTATGAACCCTGGGTTAGAGCAGGCCGGTCATGAACCCTGGGTTAGAGCAGGCCGGTCATGAACCCTGGGATAGAGCAGGCCGGTCATGAACCCTGGGTTAGAGCAGGCCGGTTATGAACCCTGGGTTAGAGCAGGCCGGTCATGAACCCTGGGTTAGAGCAGGCCGGTTATGAGCCCTGGGTTAGAGCAGGCCGGTTATGAACCCTGGGTTAGAGCAGGCCGGTTATGAACCCTGGGTTAGAGCAGGCCGGTCATGAACCCTGGGTTAGAGCAGGCCGGTTATGAGCCCTGGGTTAGAGCAGGCCGGTCATGAGCCCTGGGTTAGAGCAGGCCGGTTATGAGCCCTGGGTTAGAGCAGGCCGGTCATGAACCCTGGGTTAGAGCAGGCCGGTTATGAGCCCTGGGTTAGAGCAGGCCGGTTATGAACCCTGGGTTAGAGCAGGCCGGTCATGAACCCTGGGTTAGAGCAGGCTGGTTATGAGCCCTGGGTTAGAGCAGGCCGGTTATGAGCCCTGGGTTAGAGCAGGCCGGTTATAAACCCTGGGTTAGAGCAGGCCGGTCATGAACCCTGGGATAGAGCAGGCCGGTTATGAGCCCTGGGTTAGAGCAGGCCGGTTATGAGCCCTGGGTTAGAGCAGGCCGGTTATGAGCCCTGGGTTAGAGCAGGCCGGTCATGAACCCTGGGTTAGAGCAGGCTGGTCATGAGCCCTGGGTTAGAGCAGGCCGGTCATGAACCCTGGGTTAGAGCAGGCCGGTCATGAACCCTGGGTTAGAGCAGGCCGGTCATGAACCCTGGGTTAGAGCAGGCCGGTCATGAGCCCTGGGTTAGAGCAGGCCGGTCATGAACCCTGGGTTAGAGCAGGCCGGTCATGAGCCCTGGGTTAGAGCAGGCCGGTCATGAACCCTGGGTTAGAGCAGGCCGGTCATGAGCCCTGGGTTAGAGCAGGCCGGTTATGAACCCTGGGTTAGAGCAGGCCGGTTATGAACCCTGGGTTAGAGCAGGCCGGTTATGAACCCTGGGTTAGAGCAGGCCGGTTATGAGCCCTGGGTTAGAGCAGGCCGGTTATGAACCCTGGGTTAGAGCAGGCCGGTTATGAACTCTGGGATAGAGCAGGCCGGTCATGAACTCTGGGTTAGAGCAGGCCGGTTATGAACTCTGGGTTAGAGCAGGCCGGTCATGAACCCTGGGTTAGAGCAGGCCGGTCATGAACCCTGGGTTAGAGCAGGCCGGTTATGAGCCCTGGGTTAGAGCAGGCCGGTTATGAACCCTGGGATAGAGCAGGCCGGTCATGAACTCTGGGTTAGAGCAGGCCGGTTATGAACTCTGGGTTAGAGCAGGCCGGTCATGAACCCTGGGTTAGAGCAGGCCGGTCATGAACCCTGGGTTAGAGCAGGCCGGTTATGAACCCTGGGTTTAGTAACATGATATTGTGTCGTCCAGAATAGAGGGATACAGAACACAACAGTCAGCCATGATGTCATCTCTCCTGGATTCTGTTCTCTATGGTGGGTTTCGATGTATAGCCATGTTGTTCTATAGACTTCTAGATGCTTCCGCTGTGTTCTATTATCTCATGGTTGTCCCTTCATTCCTCTCTAATCTTCACTCCCTCCCCCACTCCATCGTTTCATCCCTCCCTCAAACCTAACAGTCGTTACCTTGGAACACATGAAATAGATAAACAAAACTATCTTGAAACGTCAAATTATAAACACGTGTATATTCATGACGGCAGCCATTGTTGTTAACAATCGACCCAGGAAACCTGGACAAAGTGCTCTTTGAAGTTTCCTGTCCCTTATGTATGACGTAAACTCTTTGTGTGTGTGTGTGTGTGTGTGTGTGTGTGTGTGTGTGTGTGTGTGTGTGTGTGTGTGTGTGTGTGTGTGCGTGCGTGCGTGCGTGCGTGCGTGCGTGCGTGCGTGCGTGCGTGTGTGTGTGTGTGTGTGTTGTGTTGCTCACCTCTCACTGGTTTTGGTGGTCTAATACAAACAGAGAGTTGAACAAAAGGCTAAGTTTCCTGTCGTCCTCATTCCCAGGTAACACAATGCCAGCAAACAATGGAACTTTGTCATTCACACACTCATAACACTGCAAGACTCCCACTGCTCCTCTGTTACATGAGCTTCGTCTAGTCCATGGTTTCTAAACCGTTTTTATACCAGCGACCATCTAACCTCAGCCCCAGACTCAATCGCTATCGACTGGTGGACCAGAGACGGGCTACAGTTAACAAATACTATATGAACGGTAAGTCGCTGTGAATAGGAGTGTCTGCTAAATGACTAAATGTAAATCTCGAAGGTCCCGCTGATGTCAGGGTCCGGCAAGCAATACTTTCTCCTCCTTGGGGGGGCCACTACAAAAGTAGCACTGTAGAACTGGTTAAAATGTCAGCAACAGACCTGCGCCGGTCCCTGTTGTCAGCGTACATTTCCGTTGAGTCAACAGTCTAATACACCCCCCCCCCCCAGAGCGGACAGGTAGGCTGTTTGGAGTGTTTATCCGACTGGATTGAATAAATAAATAAAAAGTAATGTCCCCCCCCACACTTCTAAAACCAAAGTTGCGCCCCTGAAATCCATGAATGGAATCCCCCCAGATGTAGCACCTTCACACCTTCCCAGAAAAGAACCGAGTGGCGCAGTCTTCTAAGGCACAGCATCTCAGTGCTAGAGGTGTCACTACAGACCCCGGTTCAATTCCAGGCTGTATCAAAACCCGGCTGTGATTGGGACTCCCATAGGGCGGCACACAATTGACCCAGCGACATTAGGGTTTAGCCGGGGGAAGGCCATCATTGTAAATAAGAATTTGTTCCTATTAACTGACTTGCCTAGTTAAATATCAATTTAAAACTAGTCACATGACATTTTGACATACATACAGTACATCATGTGACAAGCAGTTATATTAAAAGAAGAAGGGATCACAACATTACAAGGCTACTTCCTGAATGGCAACATGTTCCCTACATAGTGCAACACTTTTGATTGCTCAATAGGTCAAAAGTAGTGCACTATATATGCCAAAGGGTACCATTTGGAAAGTAGACCCTGGACACCTTCACAACACAGGACTCAAAATACCTAAAAAAAACTCCTTCACAAAACTTCACAAAATATATCATGGAGGCTTCAGTGAACATGCTAGATGTCTGGACTGCGGCTGGGGGCCTGAAGCCTTTTTACCTGAAACAACCTAAGAAGAGCAGAGGAGAGGGGGAGAGGAGGAGAGGAGAAGGAGAGGATGGGGGTGGAGTATTGGGGGGGGAGGGTGAAGAGAGGTTGAGGGGAGAGGTTGATGGGGAGGAGAAGGAGAGGAGGGGAGAGTTTGATGGGGGAGGTGAGGAAAGGTTTGAGGGAGAGGTCTATGGGGGAGGAGAAGGGTAGGTGGGGAGAGTTTGATGGGGAGGAGAAGGAGAGGAGGGGAGAGGTTGAGGGGAGAGGTCAATGGGGAAGGAGAAGGAGAGGTTGAGGGGAGAGTTTGATGGGGAGGGGAAGGAGAGAAGGGGAGAGGTTGAGGGGTCTATGGGGGAGGAGAAGGGGAGGAGGGGAGAGGTTGTGGGGAGAGGTCTATGGCGAAGGTGAAGGGGAGGAGGGGAGAGGTTAAGGGAGGAGGTTGATGGGGAGGAGGAGGAGAGGAGGGGAGAGGTTGAGGGGTCTATGGTGGAGGAGGGGAGAGGTTGAGGGTTCTATGGGGGAGGAGGAGGGGAGAGATTGAGGGGAGAGGTCTATGGGGAGGAGAAGGGGAGGAGGGAGAGGTTAAGGGAAGAGGTTGATGGGGAGGAGAAGGAGAGGAGGGGAGAGGTTGATGGGGAGAGGAGAGAAGAGGTTGAGGGGAGAGGTCTATGGGGGAGAAGGGGAGAGGTTGAGGGGAGAGGTTGATGGGGAGAGGTGGGAATAGGTTGAGGGGAGAGGTCTATGGGGAGGAGAAGGAGAGGAGGGGAGAGGTTGAGGGGAGGAGAAGGAGAGGAGGGGAGAGGTTGAGGAGAGAGTTTGATGGGGAAGGAGAAGGAGAGGTTGAGGGGAGAGGTTGATGGGTGAGGTGAGGAGAGGTTGAGGGGAGAATGATGGGGAAGGAGAAGGAGAGGTTGAGGGGAGAGGTTGGTGGGGGAGGTGAGGAGAGATGGAGGGGAGAAGTTGATGGGGAAGGAGAAGGAGAGGTGATAAGAGGTTGAGGGGAGAGGTTGATGGGGGAGGTGAGAAAAGGTTGAGGGGAGAGATTGAGGGGAGAGGAGAATTAGAGGAGGGAGAGGTTGATGGGGGAGGTGAGAAGAGGTTGAGTGGAAAGGTTGATGGGGGAGGTGAGAAGAGATTGAGGGGAGAGGTTGAGGGGAGGTGAGAAGAGGTTGAGGGGAGAGGTTGACGGGGAGGTGAGAAGAGATTGAGGGGAGAGGTTAATGGGGAGGTGAGAAGAGATTGAGGGGAGAGGTTGATGGGGAGGTGAGAAGAGATTGAGGGGAGAGGTTGAGGGGAGGTGGGAAGTGGTTGAGGGGAAAGGTTGATGGGGAGGTGAGAAGAGATTGAGGGGAGAGGTTGAGGGGAGGTGAGAAGAGGTTGAGGGGACAGGTTGATGGGGAGGTGAGAAGAGATTGAGGGGAGAGGTTAATGGGGAGGTGAGAAGAGATTGAGGGGAGAGGTTGAGGGGAGGTGGGAAGTGGTTGAGGGGAAAGGTTGATGGGAGGTGCGAAGAGGTTGAGGGGAGAGGTTAATGGGGAGGTGAGAAGTGATTGAGGGGAGAGGTTAATGGGGAGGTGAGAAGTGATTGAGGGGAGAGGTTGAGGGGAGGTGGGAAGAGGTTGAGGGGACAGGTTGAGGGGAGGTGGGAAGTGGTTGAGGGGAAAGGTTGAGGGGAGGTGAGAAGAGGTTGAGGAGAGGTTGAGGTTGAGGGAAGAGAAGGAGAAGTAGAAGTACAGGGAGAGGTTGAGGGGAGGCTCCCTGTTGAATTCCAGCTAAACCTGTTAGATCTAAAATAACTGATCTGTGATAGGAGTCAAAGGGTTCAAGACCTCTACAGTACCTGTGTGTTAGTTTACTTCATCATCACACTGTCATTACATAGTACACAGTACTGTACACATCATCACACTGTCATTACATAGTACACAGTACTGTACACATCATCACACTGTCATTACATAGTACACAGTACTGTACACATCATCACACTGTCATTACATAGTACACAGTACTGTACACATCATCACACTGTCATTACATACTATACAGTACTGTACACATCATCACACTGTCATTACATAGTACACAGTACTGTACACATCATCACACTGTCATTACATAGTACACAGTACTGTACACATCATCACACTGTCATTACATAGTACACAGTACTGTACACATCATCACACTGTCATTACATAGTACACAGTACTGTACACATCATCACAGTGTCATTACATAGTACACAGTACTGTACACATCATCACACTGCCATTACATAGTACACAGTACTGTACACATCATCACACTGTCATTACATAGTACACAGTACTGTACACATCATCACACTGCCATTACAGTACACAGTACTGTACACATCATCACAGTGTCATTACATAGTACACAGTACTGTATACATCATCACAGTGTCATTACATAGTACACAGTACTGTACACATCATCACACTGTCATTACATAGTACACAGTACTGTACACATCATCACACTGTCATTACATAGTACACAGTACTGTACACATCATCACACTGCCATTACATAGTACACAGTACTGTACACATCATCACACTGTCATTACATAGTACACAGTACTGTACACATCATCACAGTGTCATTACATAGTACACAGTACTGTACACATCATCACACTGCCATTACAGTACACAGTACACAGAAGATCCATTTCAAACCTGTACTCTATTCAGGAGGTGAACAAAATAATTGCTTTGAAAGTGGCCCGGAAGGCACAAAGTAATCATACATTGAAACCTCACACCATAATCCCATAGGCTCCGATTCCAACCCGAGTTAAGCGTGAGTAAATGGAATGTAATTCCCTTTTCATGCACTTCTCTCTATGCGTATTCTGACCTTGAACTTAAGCATGAGAACAGCGTGCTATTCCCCCGTTATTCCTTTTGGGGGGTGGAGATCTAAGAAATGAAGGTGTGGAGGAGGTGTGTCAACAGATATGATATATTCTTAATTCCCTCATAATTCCACCACTGTAAACGTGCAAAGAAACCACTAATAAGACAGAGTGAACCTGCCGGTTCCAAGTGGAAAAAGCATCTACTTTCTATTTTATGATGGAAATAACAACATTTTCCATAGCTATTGATAAGAGCTAGGTAAAATTATTACTCAGTTTGGAGGAGATTGTAAATAAACATAGCAATTGTTTTGGATGAATTTAGATTCTTATTCCTTATGATCCCTGGTGACCAATGTGTAACCAGTCATATGGATAATGAACCACAGCCAGAGGATGGCTACATTACTACTGTACATTGAACCACAGCCAGAGGATGGCTATATTACTACTCCACATTGAACCACAGCCAGAGGATGGCTATATTACTACTCCACATTGAACCACAGCCAGAGGATGGCTATATTACTACTCCACATTGAACCACAGCCAGAGGATGGCTATATTACTACTCCACATTGAACCACAGCCAGAGGATGGCTACATTACTACTCCACATTGAACCACAGCCAGAGGATGTCTACATCGACATGACATGTATTGTCCACAGTGTCCATTAGCTGTGCCGTGATTCAGAATTGTGCGTCCTTGTAATTTGCGTGGTTGGAGAAAACCACTGTATTTTTTGATTGATCAATATATTTTTTGCGTAAAGGCTTTCCAAAAACATTTTTTTTCTTACGATTCATACATACTTTCCTAACCCTAAAATGTGCCTAAAGAAATCTACAAGATCAGAGTATTTTCAATTCTACCTGTTGGTGCTAAAACGGAGACAAATATGAATATATTTAGATGGTTTTCTGTTATTGATCCCTAACATTCTGAACTGTTCTCTCCGTATATCCTAGTGAGTCTGTTCAGAAAATTCCAATTAAAGGTACACCGTATTTAAAGGGATGGCAAAAGATAAATGTTCTGAAAACCCTATTGAATGAAAACTCCACGAAAAAATAAATTGGCCAGCAAGTGGGAGGGTTTTCAGAGCTTGCATTAAACGTATTCTGGACGCTCAAGGGAACCATGCCTGCAAAGTCTGTTAAGCACCTGCATAAGATAAGTCTCGAATACCAACTACTGAGAAGTGCGTAGGAAAGGCGTGGTAGGAATCGGCCCCTTGATTTAATAGCGTCACCGGCCGGGAGGCACAAAGCAATCTTGAAACACCTGCACCGTTGTGTAGCGTCATCATGACATATCAATGGCACTGCACTGTAACAGCAGGTTGTGTAGAGTCATCATGACATACTGTATCAGTGTTATTGTAACAACAGGTTGCCTTAACAACATGTTTTTAATTA
The DNA here is from genome assembly GCF_045679555.1 of Salvelinus alpinus. Classification (NCBI taxonomy): domain Eukaryota; kingdom Metazoa; phylum Chordata; class Actinopteri; order Salmoniformes; family Salmonidae; genus Salvelinus; species Salvelinus alpinus. The sequence goes on from NC_092108.1 coordinate 9,265,972, forward strand.
AGCCGTACACACCTGGATTGGTTGCACCAGTTGGTCTGAAGTGGGTCGTAACTCTACTTCCGACATAAAATGTGCGTATTTGCATATTTTCTACGGTGCCTTTCGAGTGAATTTGAGAGTTACCAGTACCACCCATGACTGTGTTTCCTAGTGACAGAGACATGACTGTTGCATTCATTACTTTTCAGTCATGTGGCCTTCACCACTAGGTCCTAAATAAATTTGCTATCATTAAAATAAAAAAAGTTTTTACGACAATAAAATGCATATTTCATAAGGCCTTATTTTGAGTGCCTAGTTTTACCGTAATAGTGGCCTGAAACTCATAGTTTACAGGCCACATCAGGGTTCCAAGTCACATTATATTGGCTTGCAAAGTGATGTGTAATTTCTATTGGAATCAAGCCAGAGTTGGGATATCCAATATTTGATGGGATATCCAACAATGGATTGTCAGGGTTAGGAAACTTAACTGGAACAACCATTTCAGTAACGAGTGAAATAAGTCCAAGTAACAGATTGGAATAGCTTCATGTATTAAGTAGCATGAGATTAATTAATCAAAGAATTCTAAAAAAATATCAACCTGCAATAGAGCATGCTGGGAAATATGATAATGATGGATGTGGTTTTGGTTAAACTTATCTTATTAACACCAACACCGTGGTTATTTTTTTTTACACGCAATGATTGTTGATTAAACTATTTACAGTGTTAAAATGAACTCCTGAATCAACTCTAGAAATGTTACACTGAAAAGTCAACACTAGTTATCACTGGCCATGTTCATGTGTGCTATGAAGAACCGTAGATGCCTCGTCAAGAACCCCAGATTCAGAGGAACAATAAGAGCTGAGGAAGAAGCATTTTAAGGACCTTCTTTTCTTCAGTGTATGTACCAGTCAACATAAAAATAATACACTTACTGATTTAGGCTACATTGTAATGTATTAATTATGACATGTATTATATGACATAGCATAATGTATTGTATATAACATGCTCTGATAGATGAGCAAACTAATATAAAAGTATATAAACGAATAGGGCTTGTAATTAAGCATTACACCTGTTGTATTCGGCGCAAAATTGGATTTGATCTGATTTGAAATGACCTGCACCTCCACTTATTTACCCAGCCAGAGATCAATTAACTTGAGCCAGTTTGCTACAGCTGAAATATTTTCCTGCAGCAACAGGAAACGTGACTTATTATGTGGATTGTAATTAATGGGCTTTTTTTTGTAGGAGTTGATACATTCCTCATTAGGAAAATTCTCAGCAACAAAAAAGAGTGATCAAATTAAGATCCTGCATCTGTAGGACTATACATATGGAGATTTAGTGAAGCACAATCACATTGATAGATTATCAGACAAGTCACAGGCTTTTGGTCGGGAGAAGAGCACAATAATCCACTATAGGCTGGAACATCAAAACGTTCTGATGATCAGTCCTAGATGATCAAACTAATGATCATGAGCTCTCACCTCAACTTTAGAAAACATTTCCCAGCCTAATTGTAACCAAATTGACTGAGATTCAGTCAAAACAAAATTCTGACATTTTCCCATGGAATTATACCCATGGAATTGTACCCATGGAATTATCTCAAAGCAGCCAATGGCAGTGTCCCAATAAAAAGGTGTGGAATTATCATCTAGTTGACCACACATGGCTATTGCTTTACAGTAATTAAGCTATAAAGATTGGATGACATTGGGAGTTTCAGTAAGCAACAATTTTATACATGCCTTCAATTGTTTTAGCCTATTATTGTAATATTTTCATCATTCAGTGATATTTATTCTCATAGTAGGCTAATTCTTGATGAATCCATGCGTCGTTATGAGGCATAACATCGGATGAGTGTGTATTGCTTACGCTGGACTTAGCTAAGACTAGTCTTATTATTGGTTTGGTGCAACAGGTATAAATGCTGATCACAAGGTCGGACTTAGCTAAGACTAGTCTTATTATTGGTTTGGTGCAACAGGTATAAATGCTGATCACAAAGTCGGACTTAGCTAAGACTAGTCTTATTATTGGTTTGGTGCAACAGGTATAAATGCTGATCACAAAGTCGGACTTAGCTAAGACTAGTCTTATTATTGGTTTGGTGCAACAGGTATAAATGCTGATCACAAAGTCGGACTTAGCTAAGACTAGTCTTATTATTGGTTTGGTGCAACAGGTATAAATGCTGATCACAAAGTCGGACTTAGCTACGAACAACCTAGCATTTAAGATGTACTTTTTGTTTTTACACCCAACTGGGGCAAGCAGCCCTTAGGTTTACAACACACTGTATGGGATATCTATACTGAGTGTGCTCAATCACCTGCAGCAGCTGATCATATACTGTGGCCGGGTTTCAATACAAGACAATACAACAAAATCAATTGTGTACATTTAACTGTGAAAGTGTCAAACGTACACTATTTTCAGTCCCACTGTACTGGTGTTAAAATAACACTTTTTCAAAGTGTTATTAAAGGTGTAACTCAGTCTCGGTGTTCCCCGTTTAACTCTTAAAAGTGTTCAAAGGAACTGGGTTGTGGTGTTAGCATAGCTCTACTGGAGAGTAATACACCGCATCTACAGAGTAACGCATAGCACTTGATTCAGAGAGTTAACTGGACTCACGTTGCTTAGTGCTGACGCTGTTACACTTTCTCAGTGTATGAAATGAACACCTGTGGTGTTACACTAAATCATTTTTTGGGGTGTTGTTTATAATTTGGGTTGGTGCTTATATTTGTCCAGTTACACACCTGTTGGTGTTTCTTGTACATCTGTCTAATCGAAATGTGTTTCTTGCATATCCCAACACTCCCTGTGTCACCCGCAGGCAGTGTGGTCAGGGCCAGGCTCACCATTGTCCAGCGCCCCTATAGAAATTGGGGTTAGATGCCTTGCTTAAGGGCACCATGACAGCTTTTTAACCTTGTTGGCTCCAAGATTCGAACCGGTAGTGAGTGTTGCAACCGACGACAGACAATTTTTACGCGCCTTGCACTTCAGCACTCGGCAGTCCCGTTCTGTGAGCTCGTGTGGCCGACCACTTTGTTGCTCCTAGAGGTTTCCACTTCACAATAACAGCACTTACAGTTGACCGGGGCAGCTCTAGCAGGACAAATGTTTTAATAAACTGACATTACCACGTTGAACGTCACGGAGCTCTTCAGTAAGGCCATTCAACTGCCAATGTTTGTCTATAGAGATTGCATGGCTGTGTGCTCGATTTTATACACCTGTCAGCAACGGGTGGGGCTGAAATAGCCGAATCCACTAAGTTTGAAGGGGTGTCCAAATAATTTAGTATATATAGTGTATAAGAAGAATCGTTTTAAGCTGGAATTGTTTTAAGATGGTCATACCAAGGCCAAACCGTTTGGGCGCTACAGGCGTTTTCGTGAGAAGAAGATTTTTGGGATGTTTCCTGGTCTGACAAACAGCGCTGCAGCTCTGCCACCTTTCACTGCCGACTTAAAGGTCCAGACTTAAAGGTCCAGACTTAAAGGACGCCATCAGAGGATGTGGTGGATTGAGACTGAGGGCACGTCAACAACTCCTCTTCCCCCTCAGGGAGTGTGATGTGGACGGCCCAGTACGTCACTGGGGCCGAGCTCCCTGCCATCCAGGACCTCTATACCAGAGTGTGATGTGGACGGCCCAGTACGTCACTGGGACAGAGCTCCCTGCCATCCAGGACCTCTATATCAGAGTGTGATGTGGACGGCCCAGTACATCACTGGGGCAGAGCTCCCTGCCATCCAGGACCTCTATATCAGAGTGTGATGTGGACGGACCAGTACATCACTGGGGCCGAGCTCCCTGCCATCCAGGACCTCTATACCAGAGTGTGATGTGGACGGACCAGTACATCACTGGGACAGAGCTCCCTGCCATCCAGGACCTCTATACCAGAGTGTGATGTGGACGGACCAGTACGTCACTGGGGCAGAGCTCCCTGCCATCCAGGACCTCTATATCAGAGTGTGATGTGGACGGACCAGTACATCACTGGGGCAGAGCTCCCTGCCATCCAGGACCTCTATATCAGAGTGTGATGTGGACAGCCCAGTACATCACTGGGGCAGAGCTCCCTGCCATCCAGGACCTCTATATCAGAGTGTGATGTGGACGGACCAGTACATCACTGGGGCCGAGCTCCCTGCCATCCAGGACCTCTATACCAGAGTGTGATGTGGACGGACCAGTACGTCACTGGGGCAGAGCTCCCTGCCATCCAGGACCTCTATACCAGAGTGTGATGTGGACGGACCAGTACGTCACTGGGGCCGAGCTCCCTGCCATCCAGGACCTCTATACCAGAGTGTGATGTGGACGGACCAGTACATCACTGGGGCCGAGCTCCCTGCCATCCAGGACCTCTATATCAGGACCTCTAGTTAAATAGTTAACCAAATATCTACCCGGACTATCTGCATTGATGCTTTTTGCACTTTTTTGACTCATCACATAAACTGTTGTTACTGTTTACTATCTGTCATTTTATTCCTAGTTATATGTACATATCTAACCTCAATTACCTTACACATCGACTTGGTACTGGTACCCGTTGTATTTTATTAATACGTGTTTAATAACTTTTCTATTATTTCTCTATGTTCTTTCTCTGTGCGTAAGGGCCCGTTCTTTCTCTCTGCGTAAGGGCCCGTAAATAAGCATTTCACTGTTAGTCCATGTGAGGAATAACATTTGATTTGAAATTGAAACTCTTCTGGGTCACACGTGTAAATCATTATTAGGCATGTTGGTTTAGTCTGGGCTACTACAGTGAGTGGGTGTGTTTATCTCAGATCCTTAGCGAATAGACATTTAAAAACTATTCCACTACTCTGTTCACCTGTCAGCCCAGGGCTTTATAGCCAACCCCACCCAAACCACCTTGTTCCCAAAGACAGAGATATAGATGTGGTTCCAAACACCTATAACTGTAACACCGTAGCATCTTGTCAGGCTTTTAACACTGTCTGTAGTTGAATGTGAAGGCTTTGTTTTCATTGTCCCATACCTCCATTGACATTACTATGGATCCTCCAGTAGTTCACCGTCTGTTTAGAGTAAAGCATAGTCAACACACATCTGTAGGATGGAATAGAACTTCATTGTCCATCCAGGTCCTGGTCAACAGTAGTGTATTATATAGGGAACAGGGTGCCATTTGGGACACAATCAGAATCCTGACCCTTAATCTAACAGAGTGGTTGTTAATAATCCCTGGTAGGTTGACCTCTCTCTGTCACTCTGCTGCTGCTCCTCTCTGATGTCGACTGACACGCTGGAGTGACCCTCACCTGGAGACAAACACACACTTCCAGGTGACCCTGAGTGTGTGCGTGTGTGTGTGTGTGTGTGTGTGTGTGTGTGTGTGTGTGTGTGTGTGTGTGTGTGTGTGTGTGTGTGTGTGTGTGTGTGTGTGTGTGTGTGTGTGTGTGTGTGTGTGTGTGTGTGTGTGTGTGTGTGTGTGTGTGTGTGTGTGTGTGTGTGTGTCACAAGTGGCCGTGTTGCACCTTAATTGGGGAGGACACACTCATAATAATGGCTGAAATATAATACATTGAACGGTATTGAACTAATCAAACACAGATGACACTGACAAAGGCTGAGGACGAAACGTTTGTCTATCTACCGAAATAAATACTAAAAAGAAACCTTGAATCTCCTTTTTTGAGTACAGACCAGCTACACAATTATGGAATTCCTCGTCTTTTGATGACATTCCATTCACTCCATTCCAGCCATTATTATGAGCCATCCTCCCTCCAGGAGCCTCCTATGGTATGTGTGTGTGTGTGTGTGTGTGTGTGTGTGTGTGTGTGTGTGTGTGTGTGTGTGTGTGTGTGTGTGTGTGTGTGTGTGTGTGTGTGTGTGTGTGTGTGTGTGTGTGTGTGTGTGTGTGTGTGTGTGTGTGTCTGCGTACGTGTGCTTGTAACATACATAAATCCATCATTCCTAACACTGTCACCCTGTGTTTGACCTGAAGAAACCTTTCCAGCCCTGTCTCTCCACCTGATCCTCGTTATGTAATGTGTAATGTGTAATTACAGTTCAGCAGGCAGTACCCATATATCCCACCATACTTCTTCTAAAAGGTAAACAATTACAAAATAAAGGATGTTGACACTCCACCTGTTGTTGTGCTGGCTTGCCTCTCATCTCCCTCCCGGCTGTATAACGTTTACAAGCCTAGTTCTTTAAAAGACATAGTACTTTCAGTGTGCTCCTGAGGGGCGCAGCGGTCTAAGACACTGCATCTCAGTGCTAGAGGTGTCACTACAGACCCTGGTTTGATTCCAGGCTGTAATCACAACCAGCCGCTGATTGGGAGTCCCGTAGGGCGCCACACAGTCGGCCCAGCGTCATTAGGGTTTATCCCTCCACTTGGCTACTCAGGCCCATCCTAGCACATCTGAGCCGTGCGTTCCAATGGCCACACGGCTGCCATCCCACTTCTGACACCAATGTAACAAACGGCAAGACAAGGAAGTGAAACCCGGGTCACTTCCGGGTCACTTCCGGGTCACTTCCAGCGCCACACACGCTGGGCTGACTGTGTGGCGCCCTATGGGACTCCCAATCAACGGCCGGTTGTGATTACAGCCTGGAATCAAACCAGGGTCTGTAGTGATACACCCTATGTATCGTTCCACTTGGTAGGAATGGTATCATAAACTACCATTTAGTTTTAAATGCATCACAGTTATGGAATACTTTACAAAACAAATCACACCTGGATTGTTACATGAGTTCACTGAAATGTGCATTTGTTTCAATTGATTATTATAACTTATTGTAATGTATTTATAGCTGTCATGTCATTTTTTGTCTTTTTGTTGTTGTTGTTGTAATTTTTGTCCTCAGAGCACCATTGTAAAAGAGACACTTGCCTCAATTGGGTTCCTCTAAATAAATGTGAATATTTTTTTAACTGTATAATTTTTTTTCTTACTATTTTGAGGAATGTGAAGAGGGGCATCCTTTATATAGTATATTCAATTTGCCTAAACAAGATCAATATGGGAGATTTTGGACTGTTCAACCTGGCCTCTCTGCTGCCTATCATTTTTTTCTCTGTGTTCTTGTGGATCCATATCAAAAATTGATGCAGATTTCAATGATTTTACGTGTGGTATGATTGTTATTTGGCCTATTGCAGATCTGGATAAACAATTTGTCACTATGTATAGAGGGCAGGATAGAGTTGGCAGTATAGTTAGCGCGCAGAAAAGCGTAGTGCATAAGGGAAGTATCAAAACACATTGATAGGGGAGGTGCATGCAAGCAGATGAGGAAATGTGGCTATATGGAAGACATTATATAGTAAAATCTGCAAAATGGGGAATGTAAACCACTGGATAAAATGCACTACCCTCCCTTGTGCCCAATTTAAAAAATCAAAGCAAAAGCAAAAAAATCTAAGTTAGACAATCCTCCCTTATCGTGGACCAGCACCCCTACCCCAGTAAATTTCGAACTGTCCCTTAGGTGGTTGTAGAATGGAAGAGTCTTGATACAGTAGGTGTCATCAGAGGTGGTGTTGCAGGATGGAGAGGAAGACTCTGGTTGATTGAAGAATCGGTTCGGAATGGTTGAGGCAGTGTGCTGCAGTGGTGTAAAATACTTAAGTAAAAATAGTTGTTTTTGGGGGATATCAAAATTTTTAACAACTTTTACCTATACTTCACTACATTCCTAAATAAAATATTATACTTTTTACTCCATACATTTTCCCTGACAACCAAAATACTCATTACATTTTGAATGCTTAGAGAGACAAGATGCAGTATCAAGAGAACACATGGTCATCCCTACTGCCTCTGGTGGAGTCACTAAACACAAATGCATCGTCTGTAAATAATGTCTGAGTGTTGGAGTGTGGACCCTGGCTCTCAATACATTTTAACAACAAGAAAATGGTGCCATCTGCGTTGCCCCTTTACCCCTACCTACATGTACATATTACCTCAATTACCTCGACTAAGCTGTTCCCCAGCACATTGACTCTGTACCTGTACCACCTGTATATACTGTAGCCTCGTTATTGTTATTTTATTGTGTTACTTTCATTTATTTAGTAAATATTTTCTTAACTCTGTTTTTTTCTGCAATGTTGGTTAAGGGTTTGTAAGTAAGAATTTCATGGTCTGCACGTGTTTTAGTCGGTGCATGTGACAAATACATTTTGATTTTATTAGATTAATATAAGGATTTTTAAAGGATTTATACTTTTACTTTTGATACTTCAATTTATTTGAGAAATTACACTTACTATAGATACATCAGTATATTTAAAACCAAATACTTTTAGATTTTTACTCAAGTAGTATTTTCCTGGCTGACTTACTTGACTTGAGTAACTTTCTATTAAGGTGTCTATACTTTTACTCAAGTATGATAATTGGGTACTTTTTCTACCACTGGCGTGATGGTTCGGGATGGTTGAAGGAGCTTGATGGTTTGGGATGGTTGAAGGAGCTTGATGGTTTGGGATGGTCGAGGAAGGACCTTGATGGTTTGGGATGGTTGAAGGAGCTTGATGGTTTGGGTTGGTTGAAGGAGCTTGATGGTTTGGGATGGTCGAAGGAGCTTGATGGTTTGGGATGGTTGAAGGAGCTTGATGGTTTGAGATGGTTGAAGGAGCTTGATGGTTTGGGATGGTTGAAGGAGCTTGATGGTTTGAGATGGTTGAAGGAGCTTGATGGTTTGGGATGGTTGAAGGAGCTTGATGGTTTGAGATGGTTGAAGGAGCTTGATGGTTTGGGATGGTTGAAGGAGCTTGATGGTTTGAGATGGTTGAAGGAGCTTGATGGTTCGGGATGGTTGAAGGAGCTTGATGGTTTGGGATGGTTGAAGGAGCGTGATGGTTTGGGATGGTTGAAGGAGCTTGATGGTTTGGGATGGTCGAAGGAGCTTGATGGTTCAGGATGGTTGAAGGAGCTTGATGGTTTGGGATTGTCGAAGGAGCTTGATGGTTTGGGATTGTCGAAGGAGCTTGATGGTTTGGGATTGTCGAAGGAGCTTGATGGTTTGGGATGGTCGAAGGAGCTTGATGGTTTGGGATGGTTGAAGGAGCTTGATGGTTCGGGATGGTTGAAGGAGCTTGATGGTTTGGGATGGTTGAAGGAGCTTGATGGTTTGAGATGGTTGAAGGAGCTTGATGGTTTGGGATGGTTGAAGGAGCTTGATGGTTTGGGATGGTTGAAGGAACTTGATGGTTTGGGATGGTTGAAGGAGCTTGATGGTTTGGGATGGTTGAAGGAGCTTGATGGTTTGGGATGGTCGAAGGAGCTTGATGGTTTGGGTTGGTTGAAGGAGCTTGATGGTTTGGGATGGTCGAGGAAGGAGCTTGATGGTTTGGGATGGTCGAAGGAGCTTGATGGTTTGGGATTGTCGAAGGAGCTTGATGGTTTGGGATTGTCGAAGGAGCTTGATGGTTTGGGATGGTTGAAGGAGCTTGATGGTTTGGGATTGTCGAAGGAGCTTGATGGTTTGGGATGGTCGAAGGAGCTTGATGGTTTGGGATGGTCGAAGGAGCTTGATGGTTTGAGATGGTTGAAGGAGCTTGATGGTTCGGGATGGTCGAGGAAGGAGCTTGATGGTTTGGGATGGTTGAAGGAGCTTGATGGTTTGGGATTGTCGAAGGAGCTTGATGGTTTGGGATGGTTGAAGGAGCTTGATGGTTTGGGATGGTCGAGGAAGGAGCTTGATGGTTTGGGATGGTTGAAGGAGCTTGATGGTTTGGGATGGTCGAAGGAGCTTGATGGTTTGGGATGGTTGAAGGAGTGTGATGGTTTGGGATGGTTGAAGGAGCTTGATGGTTTGGGATGGTCGAAGGAGCTTGATGGTTTGGGTTGGTTGAAGGAGCTTGATGGTTTGGGATGGTCGAGGAAGGAGCTTGATGGTTTGGGATGGTCGAGGAAGGAGCTTGATGGTTTGGGATTGTCGAAGGAGCTTGATGGTTTGGGATGGTTGAAGGAGCTTGATGGTTCGGGATGGTCGAAGGAGCTTGATGGTTTGGGATGGTTGAAGGAGCTTGATGGTTTGGGATGGTTGAAGGAGCTTGATGGTTTGGGATGGTTGAAGGAGCTTGATGGTTTGGGATGGTTGAAGGAGGTTGATGGTTTGGGATGGTTGAAGGAGCTTGATGGTTTGGGATGGTTGTAGGAGCTTGATGGTTTGGGAGGGTTGAAGGAGGTTGATGGTTTGGGATGGTTGAAGGAGCTTGATGGTTTGGGATGGTTGTAGGAGCTTGATGGTTTGGGAGGGTTGAAGGACATCCAGAGATTCAGAGTGTTTAATAGTCACATGTACAGGGGTTGCAGATGTGATTGCAAGGTACAGTGAAAATCTTAGGCTCTGAGCTCCATCATGCTAAGAGACTAAGAGAAATCAAATAATGAAAATGGCATTAAAAAACAACAATAGAAATAGTAATATATACATAATAACAACTGTAACAGTGATTAATAAATACATGTCCATTGGGGTGGAGGCAGAGTAAAGACTGTTGAGGGGTGTGGGGTTGGGGGGGATGACCATAGGGAAGAGTGTAGAAGAGATGAAAAAAAATATATTGTTGTCTATCGACAATGACAAGCCACCAGGGAATGACAATCTGGATGGAAAATAACTGAGGTTAATAGCAGACGATATTGCCACTCCTATTTGCCACATCTTTAATATAAGCCTACTAGAAAGTGTGTGCCCTCAGGCCTGGAGGGAAGCTAAAGTCATTCCGTTACCCAATAGTAAAGCCCCCTTTAACTGGCTCAAATTGCCAACCAATCAGTCTGTTACCAACCCTTTGTAAATTTCTGGAAAAAATGGTGTTTGACCAGATATAATGCTATTTCACAGTAAACAAATTGACAACAGACTTTCAGCACACATGTAGGGAAGGACACTCAACAAGCATGGCACTTACACAAATGACTGATGATCGGCTGAGAGACATTGATGATAAAAGTATTGTGGGGGCTGTCTTGTTAGACTTCAGTGCAGCTTTTGACGTTATCGATCATAGTCTGCTGCTGGAAACACTTATGTGTTATGGCTTTACACCCCCGGCTATAATGTGGATAAAGAGTTACCTGTCTAACAGAACACAGAGGGTGTTCTTTAATGGAAGCCTATCAAACATAATCCAGGTAGAAGCAGGAATTCCCCACGGTAGCTGTTTAGGCCCCTTGCTTTTTTCCATCTTTGCTAACGACATGCCACTAGCTTTGAGTAAAGCCAGTGTGTCTATGTATGCAGATGACTCAACACTATACACGTCAGCTACTACAGCGACTGAAATGACTGAAACACTTAACAAAGAGCTGCAGTTAGTTTCGAAATGAGTAGCAAGGTATAAGTTAGTCCTAAATATTTCCAAAACTAAAAGCATTGTATTTGGGACAAATCATTCACTAAACCCTAAACCTCGACTACATCTCATAATGAATAACGTGGAAATTGAGGTGACTAAACTGCTTGGAGTAACCCTTGATTGTAAACTCTCATGGTCAAAACTTATTGATACAACAGTAGCTAAGATGGGGGAGAAGTCTGTCCACAATTTAGCGCTACTCTGCCTTCTTAACAACACTATCAACAAGGCAGGTCCTACAGGCCCTGGTTTTGGTGCACCTGGACTACTGTTCAGTCCTGTGGTCAGGTGCCACAAAGACTTGGGAAAATTGCAGTTGGCTCAGAACATGGCAGCACAGCTGGCCCTTAAAAGTACACGGAGAACTAACAATAATGACATGCATGTCAATCTCTCATGGCTCAAAGTGAAGAGAGATTGACTTCCTCATTACTTGTTTTTGTAAGAGGTGTTGACAAGCTGAAGGTACCGAGCTGTCTGTTTAAAATACTAGCACACAGCTTGGACACTCATGCATACCTCACAAGACATGCCACCAGTCTATAACAGATTATGGGAGGTGTACAATACTACATAGAGCCATGACTACATGGAACTCTATTCCACATCAGGTAACAGTAGAATCAGATTTAAAAAGCAGGGAAAAATACACCTTATGGAACAGCGGGGACTGTTAAGTAACACAAACATAGGCACAGACACATGCCTACAAACACATGATAACGTATTGTATTTGTATTTATTATGGATCCCCATTAGCTGCTGCCAAAGCAGCAGCTACTCTTCCTGGTGTACAGCAAAATTAAGGCAGTTTATACAATTTTAAAACATTACAATACATTCACAGATTTCCCAACACTCTGTGTGCCCTCAGGCCCCTACCCCACCACTACCACATATCCACAGTACTAAATCCATGTGTATGCATAGTGCGTGTGTGTGTGTGTGTGTGTGTGTGTGTGTGTGTGTGTGTGTGTGTGTGTGTGTGTGTGTGTGTGTGTGTGTGTGTGTGTGTGTGTGTGTGTGTGTGTGTGTGTGTGTGTGTGTGTGTGTGTGTGTGTGTGTGTGTGTGTGTGTGTGTGTGTGTGTGTGTGTGTGTGTGTGTGTAAATGCATGTGTCTGTGCCAACGTTTGTGCAGTCCTCTTACAGCATTGATGATGGGGTAATCATGAGCTTGGATCATGTAGTTTGGCGAATAATGGAGGAAGATGGTTCTTGTGTAGCATTGTTCTGATATGGAACCAAAGTGTGGAGTGGGTTGTATGACGGCTTTTTGTCCTGATCTTGAGTTCACAGGCAGCAAACCTTGGTCTGTAGAGGGCCTGACAAGTTGACGTTTGGTAGGAAACGGTTTTGTACTTATAGACATTGAGACCTTGTGACCCGAAATGCAGGGATGTGTTCCAAACAAAACAACAACTGTACAAGTGTGCTTGCCCTAGTTCCTCAACGGGCACAGCTAGGGGGGGTTTAAAAAAGATCCTTATAAAAGTGCATTGAAATTACTTAGGAACTGTGCACACATTGGAGAGGAGAGTGGCCACTTGGAGACACCAGTTAGTCATTTCACTGAAACCCTTGTATTTTTTTAAATGTTGCACCTACCACACATTTACCAGGAATATACAGTGCCTTCGTGAAAGTATTCAGACCCCAAGACTTGTTCCACATTTTGTTACGTTACAGCCTTATTCTAAAATGTAGAACATATACTTTTTTTCCTCTGCAATCTACACACAATACCCCATAATAAGAAAGCGAAAACATATATATTTTTTTGCAAATGTATATAAAAAAACATAAATACCTTATTTAAATGTTCGAATTCCTACCCACAATAGAATTCAACGTTCTCCACAGCTTTTTCCCATCAACCTTCACTTCATCAATTTTGTGCTGATAGAATCCTTTCTTCTGTCCTTTGTTTAGCTTGGTCACAAGATTTTTTAATTTACAATAACTTTGCTTATCAAACAGAGTGCCAGATTTATCTGCTACTTTTTTTGGCATCATAACGTTGAATCATTACATTTCTCAGCTTATCATCAATCCAAAGGGCACCATTTGACCTCACAGTGCATTTTCTTAAAGGGGCATGCTTATCAGCTATTCTCATAAATAATTTCATAAACAAACTTTGTGACATTTCAGGATCATCCTTCATCCTTACACATTCTTAATCTCATCCACAAATGAGTCCTGATTGAACCCTCTGTAGGACCTTGGGTAGATTACCTTAGGGCCAGCCTTTGGTGTTTTAGTTTTCCTACTAAGTGTTTGCAGACGACACTACAGTGGTAGGCTTCATTACCAACAACAACGAGACGGCCTACAGGGAGGAGGTGAGGGCCCTCGGAGTGTGGTTTCAGGAAAATAATCTCACACTAAACGTCAACAAAACAAAGGAGATGATTGTGGACTTCAGGAAACAGCAGAGGGAGCACCCCCCTATCCACATCGACAGGACAGTAGTTGAGAAGGTGGAAGGTTGTAAGTTCCTCGGCGTACACATCACGGACAAAGTGAAATGGTAAACCCACATAGACAGCATGGTGAAGAAGGCGCAACAGCACCTCTTCAACCTCAGGAGGCTGAAGATATTTGGCTTGTCACCAAAAACACTCACAAACTTTTACAGATGCACAATCGAGAGCATCCTGTACGGCAACCACCGCCTGGTACGGCAACTGCACCACCTACAACCGTAAGCCTCTCCAGAGGGTAGTGAGGTCTGCACAACGCATCACCGGGGGCAAACTACCTGCCATCCAGGACACCTACACCCCCCAATGTCACAGGAAGGCCAAAAATATCATCAAGGACATCAACTGCCTGTTCACCCCGCTATCATCCAGAAGGCGAGGTCAGTGCAGGTAGATCAAAGCTGGGACCGAGAGACTGAAAAACAGCTTCTATCGCAAGGCCATCAGACTGTGAAACAGCCATCACTAACATTGAGTGGCTGCTGCCAACATACTGACTCAAAATCTCCAAGCACTTTAATAATAAAAAATTGGATGTAATAAATGTATCACTAGCCACTTTAAACAATGCCACTTTATATAATGTTTACAAACCCCACATTACTCATCTCATATGTATATAATGTACTCTATACCATCTACTGCATCTTGCCTATGCCGTTCGGCCATCGCTCATCCATATATTTATATGTACATATTCTTATTCATTCCTTTCCACTTGTGTGTATACAAGGTAGTTGTTGTGAAATGGTTAATTACTTGTTAGATATTACCGAACGGTCGGAACTAGAAGCACAAGCATTTCGCGACACTTGCATTAACATCTGCTAACCATGTGTATGTGACCAATACCATTTGATTTGATTTGATTTGAGTGCAACCAAGTTATGATCACTACAACCTAGTGTCACTGATACAGCTTTAGCACAATGTTCAGCCATGTTGGTACAAATGTGATGAATATCAAATCAAATCAAATGTATTTATATAGCCCTTCTTACATCAGCTGATATCTCAAAGTGCTGTACAGAAACCCAGCCTAAAACCCCAAACAGCAAGCAATGATGGTGTAGGGGCACGGTGGCTAGGAAAAACTCCCTAGAAAGGCCAAAACCTAGAAAGAAACCTAGAGAGGAACCAGGCTATGAGGGGTGGCCAGTCCTCTTCTGGCTGTGCCGGGTGGAGATTATAACAGAACATGGCCAAGATGTTCAAATGTTCATAGATGACCAGCAGGGTCAAACAATAATAATCACAGTAGTTGTTGCAACAAGTCAGCACCTCAGGAGTAAATGTCAGTTGGCTTTTCATAGCCGATCATTAAGAGTATCTCTACCGCTCCTGCCTGTCTCTAGAGAGTTGAAAACAGCAGGTCTGGGACAGGTAGCACGTCCGGTGAATAGGTCAGGGTTCCATAGACGCAGGCAGAACAGTTGAAACTGCAGGCAGAACAGTTGAAACTGGAGCAGCAGCACGGCCAGGTGGACTGGGGACAGCAAGGAGTCATCAGGCCAGGTAGTCCTGAGGCATGGTGCTAGACCTCAGGTCCTCCGAGAGAGAAAGAGAAAGAAAGAGAGAAAGAGAGAAAGAGAGAATTAGAGAGAGCATACTTAAATTCACACAGGACACTGGATAAGACAGGAGAAGTACTCCAGATATAACAGACTGACCCTAGCCCCCCGACACATAAACTACTGCAGCATAAATACTGGAGGCTGAGACAGGAGGGGTCAGGAGACACTGTGGCCCCATCCGATGATACCCCCGGACAGGGACAATCAGGAAGGATATAACCCCACCCACTTTGCCAAAAGCACAGCCCCCACACCACTAGAGGGATACCTTCAACCACCAACTTACCATCCTGAGACAAGGCCAAGTATAGCCCACAAAGATCTCCGCCATGGCACAACCCAAGGGGGGGGCGCCAACCGAGATTTCCCAATACAAGTTGATGATGTGATACCGGACCTATTAGTGAACTTTCTGGTTGGTACAAGGATCAGGTTACATACACTGGCAACAGAAATACGTTTCTTTCTCATTGGACAGTAGGTGTTAAAAAAATCTATATTCAAATCTCCCAAAAAATAAAACCTTATCCAATATTTCGCAAATTACATCATGATATTTGACATCAGTACTAGGTGGCCTATAGCAGCAACCAACTACTATAGGGTTCAAATGTGGTCAATGCACCTGTACCCATAGTGCCTCTAATCCATTCAACATTAAGTCCTTGCGTTGTTCTGCTGAAATTTGACTCTGGATGTAAACTGCAACTCCACCCCCATAACTATTTCTGTCCCTCCTGAACAAATTGTATCCATGTATAGCATCCTCAAAAGAAGAGTCCAAGTGAGTCTTTAATATTGCCAATACATGAATGTCATGCCTGCTCCCGCTCCTCCTCCCTGGCACTCGAGGGCGCCAGGCTGCCCATCATTATGTACATCTGTCACCATCATTTCGCACATCAGCGCAATATTGGACTCACCTGGACACCTTCACTTAGTTGATTGCCTCCTCTATATCTGTCTGTTCCTCAGTTTGTTCCCCGTGTCAGCACTATTCAAAACTCTGGAAATCGGTAATTCTAAAACCGAGACAAATAGAAGTGCAGCCCTAGCCACAAGGGCTAACCGCTTAGCGTGCTTGGTATCCAGCAATAGGAGACCAGGTTGCCTAGCTTGATAGCTAGCAGCTAGGCTAGCTGCCTAGCCTATGTAGTACCAGCAATGCAGGTATGGGACAATGAAAACAAAGCCTTCACATTCAACTACAGACAGTGGTAAAGCCTGACAAGATGCTACGGTGTTACAGTTATAGGTGTTTGGAACCACATCTATATCTCTGTCTTTGGGAACAAGGTGGTTTGGGTGGGGTTGGCTATAAAGCCCTGGGCTGACAGGTGAACAGAGTAGTGGAATGTGTAAATAGTTTTAAAAGTCTATTCACTAACGATCTGAGAAAAACACACCCACTCACTGTAAGCGTTTCACTGTTAGTCTACACCTGTTGCTTACGGAGCATGCGACAAAATAACATTTGATTTGATTTGAAGTAGCCCAGACTACAACAACACGCCTAATGATGATGTACAGATCTAATCAACAAGAATTTCAGGTCTATCTCATGTTAAACACTCAAAATGTATAGTTTAAAGATCAGTCATGTTTTGGGGGAAAGAAAAACAACAATAGAAAGCTTGATGTTGATAGCATTGTGACGTCACAATCAGCTTTGTCTTATCAACAACAGATAAGATCAGAATGGAACACAAACCTTACTAACACCAAAGTCAACGGCAATGAATTCCACATAGATTTAACGTTATTGTTGTTTTGGACTTTGCACCGACCATATTATTGATTATAAACAGACTGGTTCTAGCCCTGAAGGCTGATTGGCTGACAGCCGTAGTATATCAGACCGTATACCACGGGTATGACAAAACTTGTATTTGAACTTCTCTAATTACATTGGTAACCAGTTTATAATAGCAATAAGGCACCTCAGGGGTTTGTGGTATAAGGCCAATATACAACGACAAAGGGCTGCGATGCATCGTGCCTAAGAACAGCCCTTGGCCATATACCACACCCCCTCGTGCCTTATTGATAAAATTTCACATGAAATGACATATAAGCTTGAATCAAGATAAACATTAGGGTTGCCCAACTTTCTATGCATTAATTCTACATCAGAATATGTGGAGGTGTGAACGAATGAACGACACAGAATGTGTTGAACTATGAATGAATTCCCAAGTGAAGTCACACACGCACAGACACACGCACACGCACACGCACATAAACATACACACACACACGCACAGACACACGCACACGCATAGACACACGCACACGCACATAAACATACACACACGCACAGACACACGCACACGCACATAAACATACACATACACACACACATGCACACACACACATTGACACGTCTTGTTGAATAAGTGGACACTTCAACATGTGAATTCACGTGTGAAAATGTGAATAAATGAAAACATATTTCTTGTTAGAATTGCCTCTGCCTTGTGTTTTCATGTCCCAGTTATCCAGATTGATCACGGATCATCTCACCCAGAGAGCACCTGGAAGCACCTGGAAGCACCTGGAAGCACCTGGAAGCACCTGGAAGCACCTGGAAGCACCTGGATGGAAGCACCTGGATGGAAGCACCTGGAAGCACCTGGAAGCACCTGGAAGCACCTGGATGGAAGCACCTGGAAGCACCTGGATGGAAGCACCTGGAAGCACCTGGAAGCACCTGGAAGCACCTGGAAGCACCTGGATGATCATCAAGACTCTTGGAAGAATGTTCTACGGAACAGATGTGTCAAAAGTAGAACTTTTTGGACGACATGGTTCCCATTATACCTGGTGAAAACGAAACACTGCATTCCACAGTAAGAACATTATACCAACGGTCAAACATGGTGGTGGTAGTGTGATGGTTTGGGGATGTTTTGCTGCCTCAGGACCTGGACGACTTGCCTTAATAGAAGGAACTGTGAATTATGCTCTGTATAAAATAATTCTACAGGAGAATGTCAGGCCATCCGTCTGTGAGCTGAAGCTGAAGCACAGCTGGGTCATGCAGTAAGACAATGATCCAAAACACACAAACAAGTCTACATGAAAATGGTTAAAAAGCAACACATTTTAAGTTTTGGAATGGCCTAGTCAAAGTCCAGACCTAATGCCAATTGAGATGTTGTGGCAGGACTTGAAATTAGCAATTCAGCTACTGTAAATTCCTCCACAGCGATGTGAGAGACTGATCAACAATTACAGGAAGCATTTGGTTGCAGTCAGTGCAGGTAAAGGTGGGGGCAATTCGTTCAAACAGGGGCATTTGGTTTTGCATAACTTTGTTAATTAAATTAATAAAATACATGTTTTTTTTTTACTCAGGTTCCCTTTATCTAATATTAGGTTTTGGTTGAAGATCTGATAACATTCAGTCTCAAAAATATGCAAAAATAGAGAAATCAGAAAGGGAGGCGAATACTTTTTAACGGGACTGTATAGCCTAGCCCAGTGGTTCCCAAACTGTTTATAGTCCCGTACCCCTTCAAACATTCAACCTCCAGCTGTACCCCGTCTAGCACCAGGGTCAGCGCACTCTCAAATGTTGTTTTTTGCCATCTTTGTAAGCCTGCAACACACACTATACGATACATTTAATAAACATAAGAATGAGTGTGAGTTTTTGTCACAACCTGGCTCGTGGGAAGTGACAAAGAGCTCTTATAGGACCAGGGCACAAATAATAATATAATAATAATCAATAATTTTTCTCTTTATTTTATCATCTTACATATAAAACCTTATTTGTTCATCAAAAATTGTGAATAACTCACCACAGGTTAATGAGAAGGATGTGCTTGAAGGATGCACGTAACTCTGCAACGTTGGGTTGTTTTGGAGAGTCTCAGTCTTAAATCATTTTCCACACACAGTCTGTGCCTGTATTTAGTTGTCATGCTAATGAGGGCCGAGAATCCACTCTCCCATAGGTACGTGGTTGCAAAGGGCATCAGTGTCAAACGCTCCCTGAAACACTTCAGCGAGCAGGCCTTTCTAATCGACCTGGCCGGGGTATCCTGGAAGGATATTGATCTCATCCCGTCAGTAGAGGATGCCTGGTCATTTTTTTTAAATGCCTTCCTCACCATCTTGAATAAGCATGCCCCATTCAAGAAATTTAGAACCAGGAACAGATATAGCCCTTGGTTCTCTCCAGACCTGACTGCCCTTAACCAACAGAAAAACATCCTATGGCGTTCTGCATTAGCATCGAACAGCCCCCGTGATATGCAACTTTTCAGGGAAGCCAGAAACCAATATACACAGGCAGTTAGAACAGCCAAGGCTAGCTTTTTCAAGCAGAAATTTGCTTCCTGCAACACAAATTCAAAAAAGTTCTGGGACACCGTAAAGTCCATGGAGAATAAGAACACCTCCTCCCAGCTTCCAACCGCTCTGAAGATAGGAAACACTGTCACCACCGACAAATCCACTATAATTGAGAATTTCAATAAGCATTTTTCTACGGCTGGTCATGCTTTCCACCTGGCTACCCCTACCCCGGACAACAGCACTGCCCTCCCCTCTGCTACTCGCCCAAGCCTTCCCCATTTCTCTTTCTCCCAAATACAGTCAGCTGATGTTCTAAATGAGCTGCAAAATCTGGACCCTTACAAATCAGCCGGGCTAGATAATCTGGACCCTTTCTTTCTAAAACTATCTGCTGAAATTGTTGCCACCCCTATTACTAGCCTCTTCAACCTCTCTTTCGTGTCGTCTGAGATCCCCAAAGATTGGAAAGCAGCTGCGGTTATCCCCCTCTTCAAAGGGGGGGACACCCTTGACCCTAACTGCTACAGACCTATATCTATCCTACCCTGCCTTTCTAAGGTCTTCGAAAGCCAAGTCAACAAACAGATTACCGACCATTTCGAATCCCACAACACCTTCTCCGCTATGCAATCTGGTTTCAGAGCTGGTCATGGGTGCACCTCAGCCACGCTCAAGGTCATAAACGATATCGTAACCGCCATCGATAGGAAACAATACTGTGCAGCCGTATTCATTGACCTGGCCAAGGCTTTTGACTCTGTCAATCACCACATCCTCATTGGCAGACTCGACAGCCTTGGTTTCTCTAATGATTGCCTCGCCTGGTTCACCAACTACTTCTCTGATCGAGTTCAGTGTGTCAAATCGGAGGGTCTGTTGTCCGGGCCTCTGGCAGTCTCTATGGGGGTGCCACAGGGTTCAATTCTTGGACCGACTCTTCTCTGTTTACATCAATGATGTCGCTCTTGCTGCTGGTGATTCTCTGATCCACCTCTACGCAGACGACACTATTCTGTATACTTCTGGCCCTTCTTTTGACACTGTGTTAACAACCCTCCAGGCGAACTTCAATGCCATACAACTCTCCTTCCGTGGCCTCCAACTGCTCTTAAATACAAGTAAAACCAAATGCATGCTCTTCAACCGATCGCTGCCTGCTCCTGCCCGCCTGTCCAACATCACTACTTTGGACGGCTCTGACTTAGAATATGTGGACAACTACAAATACCTAGGTGTCTGGTTAGACTGTAAACTCTCCTTCCAGACTCACATCAAACATCTCCAATCCAAAGTCAAATCTAGAATTGGCTTCCTATTCCGCAACAAAGCATCCTTTACTCATGCTGCCAAACATACCCTTGTAAAACTGACCATCCTACCAATCCTCGACTTCGGTGATGTCATTTACAAAATAGCCTCCAAAACCCTACTCAATAAATTGGATGCAGTCTATCACAGTGCCATCCGTTTTGTCACCAAAGCCCCATATACTACCCACCACTGCGACCTGTACACTCTCGTTGGCTGGCCCTCGCTTCATACTCGTCGCCAAACCCACTGGTTCCAGGTCATCTACAAGACCCTGCTAGGTAAAGTCCCCCCTTATCTCAGCTCGCTGGTCACCATAGCAGCACCTACCTGTAGCACGCGCTCCAGCAGGTATATCTCTCTAGTCACCCCCAAAACCAATTCTTCCTTTGGACGCCTCTCCTTCCAGTTCTCTGCTGCCAATGACTGGAACGAACTACAAAAATCTCTGAAACTGGAAACACCTATCTCCCTCACTAGCTTTAAGCACCAGCTGTCAGAGCAGCTCATAGATTACTGCACCTGTACATAACCCATCTACAATTTAGCCCAAACAACTACCTCTTTACCTACTGTATTTATTTATTAATTTATTTTGCTCCTTTGCACCCCATTATTTCTGTCTCTACTTTGCACTTTCTTCCACTGCAAACCAACCATTCCAGTGTTTTTTTAGTTTTTATTTTACTTGCTGTGTTGTACTCACTTCGCCTCCATGGCCTTTTATATTTTTATTTATTTATATATATATATTGTTTGCCTTCACCTCCCTTATCTCACCTCACTTGCTCACATTGTATATAGACTTATTTATTTTTTTCACTGTATTATTGACTATATGTTTGTTTTACTCCATGTGTAACTATGTGTTGTTGTATGTGTCGAACTGCTTTGCTTTATCTTGGCCAGGTCGCAATTGTAAATGAGAACGTGTTCTCAATTTGCCTACCTGGTTAAATAAAGGTTAAATAAATAAATAAATTAAATAAATAAAAAGGGCCTTAACAGTGCTATTTGCCAAGGCAGGATACTCTGAGCGCAGCCCAATCCAGAAACCTGACAGTGGCTTCTGATTAAATTCAATTTTCACTGAACCACTTGTTGCAATTTCAATGAGGCTCTCTTGTTCAGATATCGGTAGGTGGACTGGAGGCAGGGCATGACATGGATAACGAATCCAGTTGTTTGTGTCCTCCGTTTCGGGAAAGTACCTGCGTAATTTCGCACCCAACTCACAATGATGGACAGACCTCATTACATAGTGCAGCAAATACATGAGAGTTCAGGGGCATTGCTTTAACAAAGTTAACTATTTTCACTGTAGTGTCCAAAACATATTTCAAACTGTCAGGAATTCCATTGGCAGCAAGAGCCTCTCGGTGGATGCTGCAGTATACCCAAGTGGTGTCGGGAGCAACTGCTTGCACGCGCGTTACCACTCCACTATGTCTCCCTGTCATGGCTTTTACGCCATCAATACAGATACCAACACATTTTGACCACCAAAGTCCATTTGATTTCACAAAGCTGTCCAGTACTTTAAGAATATCCTCTCCTGTTGTCCTGGTTTCCTGTGGTTTGCAGAAGAGGATGTCTTCCTTAATTGACCCCCCATGAACATAACGGACATATACCAGGAGCTGTGCCAGGCCCGCCACGTCTGTTGACTCATCCAGCTGTAACACATGAAATTCACTGGCTTGTACGCAAAGCATTAATTGTTGAAACAAAACATGCCAATGTGAAAAATAAGCCACGGGAGCTTTTTGAGTGAGAATTAAGATGACTTTTCAGTAGTAAGACATGTATAAAAGCAACAGATACCATTAATATAAGAAGGGACTAGAAATGTCTTATATGGTGAGCTACCCAGATTCACAACTGTCAGTGTCAATGGTAGCTGGGCTAACAACAAAATGTAGAATTACTGATGCTAGCATTGGATGTGCTCGTGGAAGCAGAACAACTTGTGTCGTTGACAGGTACAGGTGTTATACTGCTGGTAGTAGCAGTACTACCAGTAGAGCTGGTGTGTGTCTCTATGGATGCGGGCCTTGCTTTTTTTAACCATTAATACATTTTCTGGCAAACGGAATGAGCAGCAGCTATGTTTGGCTACTGTACATACGGACCGGTAGTGGAATTCCCGCGAAAGACTAACGGTTAATGTGATTGGATGTTAATTATTTGACTAGGGTACCTGTATTTGATATTGTGTTGTTATTTCGCTGAACACTAGATGGTTTCATTTTATTTTTGAGAAAGAAAAACTCACCCAAATGTATAGCCCCGTTGGAAAATATAAATGGATTGTTTGAAAATGTGAAGAAAAGTTGTATATATATATATATATATCGGGTCTCCCGGGTGGCGCAGTGGTCTAGGGCACTGCATCGCAGTGCTAGCTGCGCCACCAGAGTCTCTGGGTTCGCGCCCAGGCTGGGCTGGGTTCGCGCCCAGGCTCTGTCGCAGCCGGCCGCAACTGGGAGATCCGTGGGGCGACGCACAATTGGCATAGCGTCGTCTGGGTTAGGGAGGGTTTGGCCGGTAGGGATATCCTTGTCTCAGTATGTAAATAAAAAAATTATAATAATAATAAATAAATAAATAAAAAAATGTATGCACTCTACTGTAAGTCGCTCTGGATAAGAACGTCTGCTCTTGGCCGGTAGGGATATCCTTGTCTCAGTATGTAAAAATGTAATAAAATGTATGCACTCTACTGTAAGTCGCTCTGGATAAGAGCGTCTGCTAAATGACTAAAATGTAAATGTATATATATATAAAAAGTATAATAAAAAAAAAAAAATGTGAATCACATTTTATTTGGCGTACCCTATACGGCATACGTGTACCCCAGTGTGGGAATACCTGGCCTAACGTCCCACGCAGGCTACAAACACCCGTAGTAGTGACTACCACCTCTCCACATGATATTTATGATAACAACACTGTACGACCAAGTGTTTAGGATCTGAACACCTTACTAAACTATTTTCTGGAACGCTTTTTAAACGTGTCAAGGCATTTAGAATTTCAATGAAAACGTGTCACATTGTTTAGGCTGTAAACACCAGAATATGTTTAATCACTGTGACACTTTTCAAACACCTAAACACATTTATTAATCACTAAGGTGATTAGGTTTGAAACACTACTGTAGGGTGTAAAGAAGTATTTCCATATTTCCCAGCATGCCTTTCGAGTGACTGTGAGAGATAATCTACCCATGACTGTGTTTGGTAGTGACAGAGGCATGATTGTTACATTCAAGACATACCTAATACTGAAGCCTTTGCCAGTTCACTGCCTAAGGGAATGTGTTTCATTTGAAAGTTTTTTATTTTGTTTATTTTATTTCACCTTTATTTAACCAGGTGGGCTAGTTGAGAACAAGTTCTCATTTGCAACTGTGACCTGGCCAAGATAAAGCAAAGCAGTCCGACACATACAGCAACACAGAGTTACACATGGAATAAACAAACATACAGTCAATAATACAGTAGAAAAAGCCTATATACAGTATGTGCAAATGAGGTAGGATAAGGGAGGTAAGGCAATAAATAGGCCATGGTGGCGAAGTAATTACAATATAGCAATTAAACACTGGAATGTTAGATGTGCAGAAGATGAATGTGCAAGTAGAGATACTGGGGTGCAAAGGAGCAAGATAAATAAATAAATACAGTATGGGGATGAGGCAGTTGGATGGGCTATTTACAGATGGGCTATGTACAGGTTCAGTGATCTGTGAGCTGCTCTGACAGCTGGTGCTTAAAGCTAGTGAGGGAGATATGAGTCTCCAGCTTCAGTGATTTTTGCAGTTCGTTCCAGTCATTGGCAGCAGAGAACTGGAAGGAAAGGCGGCCAAAGGAAGAATTGGCTTTGGGGGTGACCAGTGAGATATACCTGCTGGAGCGCGTGCTACAGGTGGGTGCTGTTATAGTGACCAGTGAGCTGAGATAAGGCGGGGCTTCACCTAGCAGAGACTTATAAATGACCTGGACGAGTATGAAGCGAGGGCCAGCCAACGAGAGCGTACAGGTCGCAGTGGTGGGTAGTAAATGGGGCTTTGGTGACAAAACGGATGGCACTGTGATAGACTGCATCCAATTTGTTGAGTAGAGCGTTGGAGGCTATTTTGTAAATGACATCGCCAAAGTCAAGGATCGGAAGGATGGTCAGTTTTACGAGGGTATGTTTGGCAGCATGAGTGAAGGATGCTTTGTTGCGAAATAGGAAGCCCATTCTATATTTTATTTTGGATCGGAGATGCTTAATGTGGGTCTGGAAGGAGAGTTTACAGTCTAACCAGACACCTAGGTATTTGTAGTTGTCCACATATTCTAATTCAGAACCGTCCAGAGTAGTGATTCTGGACGGGCGGGTGCGGGCAGCGATCGGTTGAAGAGCATACATTTAGTTTTACTTGCATTGAAGAGCAATTGGAGACCACGGAAGGAGAGTTGTATGGCATGGAAGCTTGTCAGGAGGTTAGTTAACACAGTGTCCAAAGAAGGTCCAGAGGTATACAGAATGGTGTCATCTGCGTAGAGGTGGATCAGAGAATCACCAGCAGCAAGAGCAACATCATTGATATATTCAGAGAAAAGAGTCGGCCCGAGAATTGAACCCTGTGGCACCCCCATAGAGACTGCCAGAGCTCCGGACAACAGGCCCTCCATTTTGACACACTGAACTCTATCAGAGAAGTAGTTGGTGAACCAGGCGAGGCAATCATTTGAGAAACCAAGGCTGTTGAGTCTGCCAATAAGAAAGTGAACCCTTTCTGACCACATATTTTACAGTGCTTTCGGAAAGTATTTAGACCCCTTGACTTTTTTACACGTTTCCTTACATTACACCCTTTTTTAAAATTAATTAAATATTGTTTTTCTCATCAATCTACAGACAATACCCCACAATGACAAAGCAAAAACAGATTTTTAGACATTTTTATTAATTTACTAAAATAAATAAAAATTATATACCATTACATAAGTATTCAAGTACTCAAGCTCTGTCAGGTTGGAGAGGGAGCGTTGCTGCACAGCTATTTTCAGGTCTCTCCAGAGATGTTCAATTGGGTTCAAGTACGGGGCCCTGGCTGGGCCCCTCAAGGACATTTAGAGACTTCACGAAGCCACTCCTAAATTGTCTTGGCTTAGGGTTGTTGTCCTGTTGGAAGGTGAACCTTCGGCCCAGTCTGGAGCAGGTTTTCGTAAAGGATCTCTCTGTACTTTGCTCCATTTATCTTTCCCTTGATCCTGACTAGTCTCCCTGTTCCTGCCCTTAAAAACATTTCCACAGCAAGATGTCGCCACCATCATGCTTCGCTGTAGGGATGGTGCAAGGTTTCCTCCAGTCGTGACGCTTGGCATTCAGGCCAAAGAGTTCAACCTTGGTTTCATTACATTTACATTTACATTTAAGTCATTTAGCAGACGCTCTTATCCAGAGCGACTTACAAATTGGTGCATTCACCTTATGATATCCAGTGGAACAACCACTTTACAATAGTGCATCTAACTCTTTTAAGGGGGGGGTTAGAAGGATTACTTTATCCTATCCTAGGTATTCCTTAAAGAGGTGGGGTTTCAGGTGTCTCCGGAAGGTGGTGATTGACTCCGCTGACCTGGCGTCGTGAGGGAGTTAATCACCACCTTCCGGAGACACCTGAAACCCTCAGACCAAAGAATCTTGTTTCTCGTGGTCTGTGTCCTTTAGGTGCCTTTTGGCAAACTCCAAGCAAGCTGGCATGTGCCTTTTACTGAGGAGTGGCTTTCGTCTGGCCACTCTACCATAAAGGCCTGAATGGTGGAGTGCTGCAGAGATGGTTGTCCTTGTGGAAGGTTCTCCCATCTCCACAGAGGAACTCTGGAGCTCTGTCAGCGTAATCATCGGGTTGTTGGTCACCTCCTTGACCAAGGCCCTTCTCCCCCGATTGCTCATTTCCAGCTCTAGGAAGAGTATTGGTGGTTCCAAACATCTCCCATTGAAGAATGATGGAGGCCACTGTGTTCTTGGGGACCTTCAATGCTGAATTCATTTTTTGGTACCCTTCCTCAGATCTGTGCATTGACACAATCCTGTCTCTGAGCTCCACGGATAATTCCTTCGACCTCATGGCTTAGTTTTTGCTCTGACATGCACTGTCAACTGTGGGACCTTATATAGACAGGTCCCTTTCCAAATCATGTCCAATCAATTGAATTTACCACAGGTGAACACTTGACTCCAATCAAGTTGTAGACACACTTAAGGATTAATCAGGATGCACCTGAGCTCAATTTCGAGTCTTATAGCAAAGGGTCTGAATACTTATGTAAATAAGGTATTTCTGTTTTTAATTTTTAATACATTTGCAAAGATTTTCACTTCGCTATTATGGGGTACTGTGTGTAGATTGATGACGAAAATGTTTTATTTATTCCATTTTAGAATAAGTCTGTAACGTAACAACATTTGGAAAAAGTCAAAGGGTCTGAATAATATCCTCAGCCTTTAGTTAAGGCCTAGTTATCCTCAGCCTTTAGTTAGGGCCTAGTTATCCCCAGCCTTTAGTTATGGCCTACAATGCCTTGCAAAAGTATTCATGTGCATATGTATTCACCCCCTTTGCTATGAAGCCCCTAAATATTATATGGTGCAACCAATTACCTTCAGAAGTCACATAATTAGTTAATTAATGTCCACCTGTGTGCAATCTAAGTGTCGCATGATCTGTCACATGATCTCAGTTTATATACACCTGTTCTGTAAGGCCCCAGAGTCTGCAATACCATTAAGCAAGGGGCACCACCAAACAAGTGGCACCATGAAGCCCAAGGAGCTCTCCAAACAGGTCAGGGACAAAGTTGTGGAGAAGTACAGATCAGGGTTGGGTTATAAAAAAATATCAGAAACTTTGAAAATCCCACTGAGCACCATTAAATCCATTATTAAAAAATGGAAAGAATTTGGCACCACAACAAACCTGCCAAGAGAGGGCCGCCCACTAAAACTCACGGACTAGGCAAGGAGGGCATTAATCAGAGAGGCAACAAAGAGACCAAAGATAACCCTGAAGGAGCTGCAAAGCTCCACAGCGGAGATGGGAGTATCTGTCCATAGAACCACTTTAAGCCGTACACTCCACAGAGCTGGGCTTTATGGAAGAGTGGCCAGAAAAAAAGCCAATGCTTAAAGAAAAAAAATAAGCAAACGGATTTGGGAAACTCTCCAAACATATGGAAGAAGGTACTCGGGGTGATGAAAGCTTTTTTGCCATCAAGGGAAACGCTATGTCTGGCGCAAACCCAACACCTCTCATCACCCCGAGAACACCATCCCCACAGTGAAGCATGGTGGTGGCAGCATCATGCTGTCAGGATGTTTTTCATCGGCAGGGACTGGGAAACTGGTCAGAATTGAAGGAATGATGGATGGCGCTAAATACAGGGACATTCTTGAGAGAAACCTGTTTCAGTCTTCCAGAGATTTGAGACTGGGACGGAGGTTCACATTCCAGCAAGACAATGACCCTAAGCATACTGCTAAAGAAACATTTGAGTAGTTTAAGGGGAAACATTTAAATGTCTTGGAATGGCCTAGTCAAATCCCAGACCTCAATCCAATTGAGAATCTGTGGTATCACTTAAAGATTGCTGTACACCAGCGGAACCCATCCAACTTGAAGGAGCTGGAGCAGTTTTGGCTTGAAGAATGGGTAAAAATCCCAGTCGCTAGATGTGCCAAGCTTATAGAGGCATACCCTAAGAGACTTGCAGCTGTAATTGCTGCAAAAGGTGGCTCTATGATGTTTTGAATTTGGGGGCATGAATAGTTACGCAAGCTCAAGTTTTCATTTTTTTTGTCTTATTTCTTATTTGTTTCACAATAAAAAATATTTTGCATCTTCAAAGTGGTAGTCAGGTTGTGTAAATCAAATGATACAAACCCCCCAAAATACCAATTTTAATTCCAGGTTGTAAGGCAACAAAATAGTAAAAATGACAAGGGGGGGTGAATACTTTCGCAAGCCACTGTAGTTATCCTCAACATTGTTGCCTGAAAATCCTGGCTCGTGAGCCACGTCAGAACTTCAAATTACAATACACTGGTTTGTGAAGTGATTTGTAATTCCTATCAGAATCCAGCCAGAGGTATGATATCCAACAATTGGAATATTTGATCATCTACAATCTGCACTCAAGAATGACTGCTATGGTGTTCGACAAGACTTCCTAAATTACATTGATGGAAGCTACAATCTATCGGCAATATTAAACCAGATCTGAAAATAATAATCAACAAAAAAATAACAAACATAAATAATGAACAAAAACTACCAAAACCGTCTATTTGGTACAACCATCGCAGTAACGGATGCAATATGTCCAACCCATTATAGATTGGATTAGTTGAGAACATTTTAAGTTATTTCTCTTTGTTTAGTTTAAGATGAATTGTGTACATGTACGTGGAAACATAGATGTTTAAACAAACCAATTTAAAAATCGAACCGAGACCAAGCATGCTGGGTTTTTTACTCTGCGAGATGATGGGAAAGTATACATTAGTGTTTAAAATCTGAAGACTTAGGAGATATACCAGTAACTAACAACCAGTAGAAAATAAGAAAATACTATCTTGTTTCCATATCTTATCAATTGCATATCTTGAGTGAAAACATGTCAAGGCTGAGAATCGTGGCCTAAACTCCATCTGATTCCAAATCCTGCTACAAACACACACACACACACACACACACACACACACACACACACACACACACACACACACACACACACACACACACACACACACACACACACACACACACACACACACACACACACACACACACACACACACACACACACACACACACACACTCAGGGTCACCTGGAAGTGTGTGTTTGTCTCCAGGTGAGGGTCACTCCATCGTGTCAGTCGACATCAGAGAGGAGCAGCAGCAGAGTGACAGAGAGAGGTCAACCTACCAGGGATTAACAACCACTCTGTTAGATTAAGGGTCAGGATTCTGATTGTGTCCCAAATGGCACCCTATTCCCTATATAGGTGTTTGGAACCACATCTATATCTCTGTCTTTGGGAACAAGGTGGTTTGGGTGGGGTTGGCTATAAAGCCCTGGGCTGACAGGTGAACAGAGTAGTGGAATGTGTAAATAGTTTTAAAAGTCTATTCACTAACGATCTGAGAAAAACACACCCACTCACTGTAAGCATTTCACTATTAGTCTACACCTGTTGCTTACGGAGCATGCGACAAATAACATTTGATTTGATTTGAAGTAGCCCAGACTACAACAACACGCCTAATGATGATGTAACCCACTAGAGTTTCTCATGTTAGGCCACAAACCAGAGAGGAGCAGTAAGCAGAGTGACTGAGAGAGGTCAACCTACCAGGGATTAACAACCACTCTGTTAGATTAAGGGTCAGGATTCTGAATGTGTCCCAAATAGCAGCCTGTTCCCTATATAGTGCACTACTGTTGACCAGGACCTGGATGGGAGAGAAAGGGAGAGGAGATGAGAGGAGAGGGAGGGGGAAGGAGAAGAGGAGAAGGGAGGAGAGGAGAAGAGGAGAGGGATGGAGGGGAAAGGTGGAGAGGAGAGGAGAGGAGAGGAGAGGAGAGGAGAGGAGAGGAGAGGAGAGGAGAGGAGAGGAGAGGAGAGGAGAGGAGAGGAGAGGAGAGGAGAGGAGAGGAGAGGAGAGGAGAGGAAGAGGAGAGGAGAGGAGATGAGAGAGGGGGAAGGGGGAGAGGAGAAAAGAGAAGAGGAGAGGGAGGGAGGGAAGTGGGGAGAAGAGGATAAGAGAGGAGAGGAGAGAGGGGGAGAAGGAGAGGAAAGAAAGAGGAGCACCATCCCCTCCAGGACGTAGTGTTTACTCTGTAGGCAGCACCATCCCCTCCAAGACGTAGTGTTTACTCTGTAGGCAGCACCATCCCCTCCAGGACGTAGTGTTTACTCTGTAGGAGGCACCATCCCCTCCAGGACGTAGTGTTTACTCTGTAGGCAGCACCATCCCCTCCAAGACGTAGTGTTTACTCTGTAGGAGGCACCATCCCCTCCAGGGCGTAGTGTTTACTCTGTAGGCAGCACCATCCCCTCCAGGACTTAGTGTTTACTCTGTAGGCGGCACTATCCCCTCCAGGACGTAGTGTTTACTCTGTAGGCGGCACCATCCCCTCCAGGACGTAGTGTTTACTCTGTAGGAGGCACCATCCCCTCCAGGACGTAGTGTTTACTCTGTAGGAGGTACCATCCCTTCCAGGACGTAGTGTTTACTCTGTAGGAGGCACCATCCCCTCCAGGACGTAGTGTTTACTCTGTAGGAGGCACCATCCCCTCCAGGACGTAGTGTTTACTCTGTAGGAGGCACCATCCCCTCCAGGACGTAGTGTTTACTCTGTAGGCAGCACCAACATTATTTTCCTGAGACTATAAGGCAAGAAAACAGTGTAATCACAAAGCATCCTTCAACAGGGTGGTTGATAACCTAACGGTTATGAGTTTTGGTCCAGTAATCAAAATGTTGCTGGTTCGAATCCCAGAGTTGACTTGGTGAAAAATCTATCAATGTGCCCTTGAGCGAGGGACTGAACTCTCATTTCTCCTGTAAGTCGCTCTGGACAAGAGGGTCTGTTCATTATTTGACTTAAATGTAAATGTAACAAAACACACTTCAGTCACTCACTTCATGTTCACGACCTTCGTTCTCTCTCTGTTGCTATAAAACCGACATGAAATGAATACTAATGCTGTGTCAAAGAGTCAGAGAGAACACAAGAGGCTGTATCTGTGTCCCAAATGGCAATCCCTATTACACCTATGGGGCCCTGGTTAAACATAGTGTACTATATAGGGAATAGTGTGCAAATTGGGTTGTAGACGCTGTATCTATATCAGCGATGGGCTGATCCTATAACCTGCATACCTATTCCTTCATCAAGCATGAACACGGCTCTGTTGTCGCCCACGCATGATACCTATGCCAAGTACAATACACTGTGTGTGTGTGTGTGTGTGTGTGTGTGTGTGTGTGTGTGTGTGTGTGTGTGTGCGTGCGTGCGTGCGTGCGTGCGTGCGTGCGTGCGTGCGTGCGTGCGTGTGTGTGTGTGTATGTTCTGCCTTACCAGCTCAGCCAGCCTCACCTCCTCTCCTAAAGAAAGTTTACAACATGGAACATGGAAGACGTCTTAAGGCATGCACCAATCAGGATCAGTCTTGGGGCATGCAGGCACTGACAGGTACAACTCAGTTTCATAACTTAGCATGCTACATTATTTAATGAGGGAATAACTTTATCTCGGCATGTAATGCCATGCAAAAACATACAGAACTGAGTTCAACCTGGGAAACATGAATGAGAGGAGGGAAGGAGTAGGCTACACTATAGTAACAACATTCCACGGTTCCTTGCAGTGAGTCACTGAGGGTTCTGTGGACAGGGTTCACACTGAGGGTTCTGTGGACAGGGTTTACACTGAGGGTTCTGTGGACAGGGTTTACACTGAGGGTTCTGTGGACAGGGTTGACACTGAGGGTTCTGTGGACAGGGTTGACACTGAGGGTTCTGTGGACAGGGTTGACACTGAGGGTTCTGTGGACAGGGTTGACACTGAGGGTTCTGTGGACAGGGTTGACACTGAGGGTTCTGTGGACAGGGTTGACACTGAGGGTTCTGTGGACAGGGTTCACACTGAGGATTCTGTGGACAGGCTTGACACTGAGGGTTCTGTGGACAGGGTTGACACTGAGGGTTCTGTGGACAGGGTTGACACTGAGGGTTCTGTGGACAGGGTTGACACTGCGGGTTCTGTGGACAGGGTTGACACTGAGGGTTCTGTGGACAGGGTTGACACTGAGGGTTCTGTGGACAGGTTTGACACTGAGGGTTCTGTGGACAGGGTTTATACTGAGGGTTCTGTGGGCAGGTTTGACACTGAGGGTTCTGTGGACAGGGTTGACACTGAGGGTTCTGTGGGCAGGCTTGACACTGAGGGTTCTGTGGACAGGGTTGACACTGAGGGTTCTGTGGACAGGGTTGACACTGAGGGTTCTGTGGACAGGGTTTACACTGAGGGTTCTGTGGGCAGGGTTTACACTGAGCAGGTAATATACTGGAGGAATGTGTTGGAGCTGGCCGATGCCTTGGGGTTCTTTAACAGGCTTTCTAAAAAGAAAACAAGAAAGGAGAATCTAATAAAGTGGAAATGAATACGTAATCTATATTAAAACGTATGATTTACAGTAGGTAATATTACAAAACTACTAGACAATGGCTACAACACGTGAAATGGACACACCTGTTCTGAAGTAAATACTAAATGAGCCTGTTTACTTCTCACCAACACACTGGAACATCATGTCAGACAATCTAATTAAATGGCATCTCTTTTAAACACCCAAAGTATGACAAACCTGTTCTGGGGTAAATCATGTCAAGTAATTCAGCCGTGTGAACTGTAACCTCCGAAGCGTCAACCCAACCCCTGTTGCTAGGCAGAAAATAAAACAAAATACTAGAGTTGGACTCCGCAGGCTGGTGGGGAGGACCTCTCTCGTGCTCAGTCAGAAGTCACCATTAGAGATCCTATAATTCTATATCTAATCTCTCTTCTCTTCTCTGCCTTGACCACTGGACGCCACACCCTCAAGGTCTCACGGTTGTATCATAGTTTGGGCTCCTGAGTGGCGCAGCGGTCTAAGGCACTGCATGTCAGTGCTTGAGACATCACTACAGACACCCTGGTTTGATTCCAGACTGTATCACAGAGTGGTCTGAGAGAGGAGTCTCACAGAGGGGTCTATCAGTGTGGTCTGACAGAGTGGTCTCTCAGAGTGGTCTGACAGAGTGGTCTATCAGAGTGGTCTCTCAGAGTGGTCTGTCAGAGTGGTCTATCAGAGTGGTCTATCAGAGTGGTCTATCAGAGTGGTCTGACAGAGTGGTCTATCAGTGTGGTCTGACAGAGTGGTCTATCAGAGTGGTCTCTCAGAGTGGTCTATCAGAGTGGTCTCTCAGAGTGGTCTATCAGAGTGGTCTGACAGAGTGGTCTATCAGAGTGGTCTATCAGAGTGGTCTCTCAGAGTGGTTTGACAGAGTGGTCTGACAGAGTGGTCTCTCAGAGTGGTCTGACAGAGTGGTCTATCAGAGTGGTCTCAGAGTGGTCTATCAGAGTGGTCTCTCAGAGGGGTCTATCAGTGTGGTCTGACAGAGTGGTCTATCAGAGTGGTTTGACAGAGTGGTCTATCAGAGTGGTCTGTCAGAGTGGTCTATCAGAGTGGTTTGACAGAGTGGTCTGAAAGAGTGGTCTCTCAGAGTGGTCTGACAGAGTGGTCTATCAGAGTGGTCTGACAGAGTGGTCTGACAGAGTGGTCTGACAGAGTGGTCTGAAAGAGTGGTCTCTCAGAGTGGTCTGACAGAGTGGTCTATCAGAGTGGTCTGACAGAGTGGTCTGACAGAGTGGTCTGACAGTGGTCTGACAGAGTGGTCTGACAGAGTGGTCTCACAGAGGGGTCTATCAGAGTGGTCTCTCAGAGTGGTCTGACAGAGTGGTCTGACAGAGTGGTCTGACAGAGTGGTCTATCAGAGTGGTCTGACAGAGTGGTCTCACAGAGGGGTCTATCAGTGTGGTCTGACAGAGTGGTCTGACAGAGTGGTCTCTCAGAGTGGTCTGTCAGAGTGGTCTATCAGAGTGGTCTCTCAGAGTGGTCTATCAGAGTGGTCTATCAGAGTGGTCTGACAGAGTGGTCTGACAGAGTGGTCTGACAGAGTGGTCTATCAGAGTGGTCTGACAGAGTGGTCTCTCAGAGTGGTTTGACAGAGTGGTCTATCAGAGTGGTCTATCAGAGTGGTCTCTCAGAGTGGTCTGACAGAGTGGTCTATCAGAGTGGTCTCTCAGAGTGGTCTATCAGAGTGGTCTCTCAGAGTGGTTTGACAGAGTGGTCTATCAGAGTGGTCTATCAGAGTGGTCTGACAGAGTGGTCTCTCAGAGTGGTTTGACAGAGTGGTCTATCAGAGTGGTCTATCAGAGTGGTCTGACAGAGTGGTCTCTCAGAGTGGTTTGACAGAGTGGTCTATCAGAGTGGTCTATCAGAGTGGTCTGACAGAGTGGTCTCTCAGAGTGGTCTGACAGAGTGGTCTGACAGAGTGGTCTATCAGAGTGGTCTGTCAGAGTGGTCTCTCAGAGTGGTCTGTCAGAGTGGTCTCTCAGAGTGGTTTGACAGAGTGGTCTATCAGAGTGGTCTATCAGAGTGGTCTGACAGAGTGGTCTCTCAGAGTGGTTTGACAGAGTGGTCTATCAGAGTGGTCTATCAGAGGGGTCTATCAGTGTGGTCTATCAGAGGGGTCTATCAGAGTGGTCTGACAGAGTGGTCTGACAGAGTGGTCTGACAGAGTGGTCTATCAGAGTGGTCTCTCAGAGTGGTCTCTCAGAGTGGTCTGTCAGAGTGGTCTCTCAGAGTGGTCTATCAGAGTGGTCTATCAGAGTGGTCTCTCAGAGTGGTCTGACAGAGTGGTCTATCAGAGTGGTCTCTCAGAGTGGTCTATCAGAGTGGTCTGACAGAGTGGTCTATCAGAGTGGTCTATCAGAGTGGTCTGACAGAGTGGTCTCTCAGAGTGGTCTGACAGAGTGGTCTATCAGAGTGGTCTATCAGAGGGGTTTCAGAGCGGTCTCTCTAGGGCAGCATAAACATCAGGTAGATCTGACTACCGTGAATATCAAGGCTTGACCACTACATGCCACAGGGTAATGGTCTACAGTGGTGTGAGAGAGAATGGCCACTCCTCTCCGTCCCCTCTCTTGGGGCAGAGTAAAAACCTCTCCAGACCTGTAACGAAGCCCCCAGAGCCATGGCAGCCCACGGTGGTCAACAGAGACTATATTTGGAACAAGGGAACGCATTCATTTCCTATGAAGGAGGAATGATGTGTCTTAAGCAATTGCCATTGAGCAACAACAGTTTGTTAAAGGTACAGTAACAAACCCAGAGCAGGGCTGCTCCAGCTAGACTGTGCGTCCTCAGCAGATTGGACACTGTTGAAACGGATGGCTGTTGCTGAATACACCTTTTAAGGGACTGTTGGTAGGTGTGTAGTACGCCACAGAGGGAGAGAGAGAGAGGGAGAGAGAGGGAGGGATAGAGAGAGAGAGAGAGAGGGAGGGAGGGAGAGAGAGAGAGAGAGAGAGAGAGGGAGAAAGATGGAAAGAGAGGGAGAGAGAGAGAGAAAGAGAGAGAGGTAAAGAGAGAGATGGAAAGAGAGGGAGAGAGAGAGAGAAAAAGAGAGAGGTAGAGAGAGATGGAAAGAGAGGGAGAGAGAGAGAGAAAGAGAGAGAGGTAAAGAGAGCGATGGAAAGAGGGAGAGAGAGAGAGAGAGAAAGAGAGAGAGGTAAAGAGAGAGATGGAAAGAGAGGGAGAGAGAGAGAGAAAGAGAAAAGAGAGAGGGAAAGAGAGGGAAATAGAGAGGGAGAGAGAGAGGGGAAGAGAGGGAGGGACAGAGGGGAAGAGAGAGATGGAAAGAGAGGGAGAGAGAGAGAGAGAATAAATGCCTTGCTACTGTCTATTCAATGTGGTTCACAAAGAAGCATTGATCAAGTTAAAACTTTAAAATGCTATCAAATAATGTGCAGGTGGTCTCAGAATAATATTTTTGGTCAACTCCATTAAGGCTCTTTTAAGCAAGGAATAACATCCTCTGTCTTTCAGACTGATGTTGTAGTAAATGCAAGTCATCAACAGTTAACAGACAAATGTACATAAATACTCACATAACAATGCTGTTGACTGTCTCACCTTGCTGTCCAAGTCAATCAAGTGTGATCAACAACAAGCCCAAAGGAATGCCAACGAAGGCATACAGGAAACAGACCTCAGTTAAAATAACATACGCCTCAATGGAAAGAAAATGTGTGTTTGGTGTAATTTTCATACCTCAGTCGGAAGTGTCAGAGTTTCTATTGGTTTAGAAGTTTCTGCCCGGGCCAGAGCCAGAGCCAGAGCCAGAGAGAGAGGAAGAGAGGAAGAGAGGAAGAGAGAGAGAGAGAGAGAGAGAGAGAGAGAGAGAGAGAGAGAGAGAGAGAGAGAGAGAGAGAGAGAGAGAGAGAGAGAGAGAGAGAGAGAGAGAGAGAGAGAGAGAGAGAGAGTGAGAGAGAGAGAGAGAGAGAGAGAGAGAGAGAGAGAGAGAGAGAGAGAGAGAGAGAGAGAGAGAGAGAGAGAGAGAGAGAGAGAGAGAGAGAGAGAGAGAGAGAGAGAGAGAGAGAGGAAGAGAGAGAGAGGAAGAGAGAGAGAGAGAGAGAGAGAGAGAGAGAGAGAGAGAGAGAGAGAGAGAGAGAGAGAGAGAGAGAGAGAGAGAGAGAGAGAGAGAGAGAGAGAGAGAGAGAGAGAGAGAGAGAGAGAGAGAGAGAGAGAGAGAGAGAAGAGAGAGAGAGAGAGAGAGAGAGAGAGAGAGAGAGAGAGAGAGAGAGAGGAAGAGAGAGAGAGAGAAGGAGAGAGAGAGAGAGAGAGGGAGAGAGGAAGAGAGAGATGAAGAAAGCGAGATAGAGAGAGAGAGAGAGAGAGAGAGAGAGAGAGAGAGAGAGAGAGAGAGAGAGAGAGAGAGAGAGAGAGAGAGAGAGAGAGAGAGAGAGAGAGGGAGAGTGGGAGAGAGAGATTTATGAGTTTCAAATTAAGCAGCAGCTGCTGAAAAAAAATGAGCTACTACAAATATTGAAATTTACGAACGACAAAATAAAACAACAGATCACTGTGGACTGTGCCTCACTGCTCAACGTCAGTATGGCTCACCATCCCACTATAATGTGAACACTTATACAATAATGTACATCTTGATCAGGACAGTATCAGAACCTTTGCTAAGGACCTAAAGGATGCAACACTTGGCAGGGACCCACACACCCATCACCCCAGCAGCAGAGGACCCCCCGCTCCACTTTCTGAAACAACAGTACCCCCACCATCCCCAGGAGAAAAGAGCCAGACACGGCTTATTACAGCACAGCTCTATAAGACCAGAGAGAGAGGGGTGGGGGGGAGACATAGAGATGGAGATAGAGAGAGGGGGGGAGATGGAGAGAGAGAGGTGGAAGAGATGGAGATAAAGAAAGAGAGGGAAGAGGTGGAGAAAGAGAGAGAGAGAGAGGGAAGAGATGGAGATAGAGAGAGATGGAGAGACTTTACTTTTTATAGTATAAACACCCCCCGCCCAAGTATCCACCCCCTAAAAATGCATGGAGTACCACTGCACCGCACCCTCAACACAATCACATTACACAGTACACACATTACAAATGTAAATTTAACCCATCCTCTCCAGCCGTACAGACAGCCCCCATACCTCCTGAAACAACTGAGAGAGACAGAGAAAGTGAGAAAAAGAGAGAGATACTTCATCCTGCAGTCTATAACTTTATACTACTTTTATGTAGAGTGATTGATAGGAAGAGGTCTCGATTCTCACGGGTACACTAAGTAACAAAAATGTTGTGATCTCATGTTAATCACAATTTCTATTTGAGTCTTTGAGTTGATGGCGTCCCCACTGAGTGTGTTACCTTGTAATTACAAGATGGCTTCCACTTGAAGTGGGGCTGTGGTTTTCAGCATGTATGTGAGTGTGTATGAGAGTAACAGAAAGGCAAGAGAGAGAAATCGTCAGATCATACTTTACACCAGCGCTTCACAGATCTACACACACCTCTGTGTTGTTTCACAGGAAAACACAAGGCCTCTTATCCTCAACCCTCACAGAACAGGTGTCGTTTTTCTTCATGTCACATAGTGAGAGAGAGAGAGAGAGAGAGAATGAGAGGGAGAGAGAGAATGAGAGGGAGAGAGAGAGAGAGAGAGAGAGAATGAGAGGGAGAGAGAATGAGAGGGAGAGAGAGAATGAGAGGGAGAGAGAGAAGGAGAGGGAGAGAGAGAATGAGAGGGAGGGAGAGAGAGAGAGAGAGAGAAGGAGAGAGAGGGAGAAGGAGAGGGAGAGAGAGAGAGAGAGAGAGAGGGAGAGAGAGAGAGAGAGAGAAAGATAGGGAGAGAGAGAGAAGGAGAGGGAGAGAGAGAAGGAGAGAGAGAGAGAGAGAGAGGGGGAGAGAGAAGGAGAGGGAGATAGAGAGGAGAGAGAGAGAGAGAGAGAGAGAGAGAGAGAGAGAGAGAGAGAGAGAGAGAGAGAGAGAGAGAGAGAGAGAAGGATAGGGAGAGAAAGAAGGAGAGGGAGAGAGAGAGAAGGAGAGAGAGAGGGAGAACAGAGAACAGAGAGAGATAATGAGAGGGAGAGAGGGAGAACAGAGAGAGAGAGAAGGAGAGGGATAGAGAGAGAATGAGAGGGAGAGAGGGAGAACAGAGAGAGAAGGAGAGGGAGAGAGAGAGAAGGAAAGAGAGAGAGAGAGAGGGAGAACAGAGAACATAGAGAGAGAGAAGGAGAGGGCGAGAGGGCGAGAGAGGGAGAACAGAGAACAAAGAGAGAGAGAATGAGAGGGAGATAGAGAGGAGAGAGGGAACAGCTCAGCCCTGTTCTTCTCTACAGTATTATTCCACTAGAGGGTCAACAGCACATGGACTCCTCTGACCCCAGACACACACAGCACATGGACTCTACTGACCCCAGACACACACAGCACATGGACTCTACTGACCCCAGACACACACAGCACATGGACTCGACTGACCCCAGACACACACAGCACATGGACTCTACTGACCCCAGACACACACAGCACATGGACTCTACTGACCCCAGACACACACAGCACATGGACTCTACTGACCCCAGACACACACAGCACATGGACTCTACTGACCCCAGACACACACAGCACATGGACTCTACTGACCCCAGACACACACAGCACATGGACTCTACTGACCCCAGACACACACAGCACATGGACTCTACTGACCCCAGACACACACAGGCCAAACCACTAACGTGTGTTTGTTGTTAGGCGAATAGTGTTGTATCAGATCTGTGACGACCCTCCCACTCTGTCTGCCGTATTCTCTCTTTGTTCTTGTTTCCTTATTAGGATGTCGGTGGGCGGAGTTGGGAGGGTCGTCAGCTACATGGGAAACACCTGGGCCCGGTGTCTCCCAGGATAAATACACCACTTCCCCATTCATGGAGGAGACTCTCTCCATGCAGACACACCTGGGCCCGGTGTCTCCCAGGATAAATACACCACTTCCCCATTCATGGAGGGGACTCTCTCCATGCAGACACACCTGGGCCCGGTGTCTCCCAGGATAAATACACCACTTCCCCATTCATGGAGGAGACTCTCTCCATGCAGACACACCTGGGCCCGGTGTCTCCCAGGATAAATACACCACTTCCCCATTCATGGAGGAGACTCTCTCCATGCAGACACACCTGGGCCCGGTGTCTCCCAGGATAAATACACCACTTCCCCATTCATGGAGGGGACTCTCTCCATGCAGACACACCTGGGCCCGGTGTCTCCCAGGATAAATACACCACTTCCCCATTCATGGAGGGGACTCTCTCCATGCAGACACACCTGGGCCCGGTGTCTCCCAGGATAAATGCACCACTTCCCCATTCATGGAGGAGACTCTCTCCATGGGAAACACCTGGGCCCGGTGTCTCCCAGGATAAATGCACCACTTCCCCATTCATGGAGGAGACTCTCTCCATGCAGACACACCTGGGCCCGGTGTCTCCCAGGATAAATACACCACTTCCCCATTCATGGAGGGGACTCTCTCCATGCAGACACACCTGGGCCCGGTGTCTCCCAGGATAAATGCACCACTTCCCCATTCATGGAGGAAACTCTCTCCATGGGAAACACCTGGGCCCGGTGTCTCCCAGGATAAATGCACCACTTCCCCATTCATGGAGGAGACTCTCTCCATGCAGACACACCTGGGCCCGGTGTCTCCCAGGATAAATGCACCACTTCCCCATTCATGGAGGAGACTCTCTCCATGCAGACACACCTGGGCCCGGTGTCTCCCAGGATAAATGCACCACTTCCCCATTCATGGAGGAGACTCTCTCCATGCAGACACACCTGGGCCCGGTGTCTCCCAGGATAAATGCACCACTTCCCCATTCATGGAGGAGACTCTCTCCATGCAGACACACCTGGGCCCGGTGTCTCCCAGGATAAATGCACCACTTCCCCATTCATGGAGGAGACTCTCTCCATGCAGACACACCTGGGCCCGGTGTCTCCCAGGATAAATGCACCACTTCCCCATTCATGGAGGAGACTCTCTCCATGCAGACACACCTGGGCCCGGTGTCTCCCAGGATAAATGCACCACTTCCCCATTCATGGAGGAGACTCTCTCCATGCAGACACACCTGGGCCCGGTGTCTCCCAGGATAAATGCACCACTTCCCCATTCATGGAGGAGACTCTCTCCATGCAGACACACCTGGGCCCGGTGTCTCCCAGGATAAATGCACCACTTCCCCATTCATGGAGGAGACTCTCTCCATGCAGACACACCTGGGCCCGGTGTCTCCCAGGATAAATGCACCACTTCCCCATTCATGGAGGAGACTCTCTCCATGCAGACACACCTGGGCCCGGTGTCTCCCAGGATAAATGCACCACTTCCCCATTCATGGAGGAGACTCTCTCCATGCAGACACACCTGGGCCCGGTGTCTCCCAGGATAAATGCACCACTTCCCCATTCATGGAGGAGACTCTCTCCATGCAGACACACCTGGGCCCGGTGTCTCCCAGGATAAATGCACCACTTCCCCATTCATGGAGGAGACTCTCTCCATGCAGACACACCTGGGCCCGGTGTCTCCCAGGATAAATGCACCACTTCCCCATTCATGGAGGAGACTCTCTCCATGCAGACACACCTGGGCCCGGTGTCTCCCAGGATAAATGCACCACTTCCCCATTCATGGAGGAGACTCTCTCCATGCAGACACACCTGGGCCCGGTGTCTCCCAGGATAAATGCACCACTTCCCCATTCATGGAGGAGACTCTCTCCATGCAGACACACCTGGGCCCGGTGTCTCCCAGGATAAATGCACCACTTCCCCATTCATGGAGGAGACTCTCTCCATGCAGACACACCTGGGCCCGGTGTCTCCCAGGATAAATACACCACTTCCCCATTCATGGAGGAGACTCTCTCCATGCAGACACACCTGGGCCCGGTGTCTCCCAGGATAAATGCACCACTTCCCCATTCATGGAGGAGACTCTCTCCATGCAGACACACCTGGGCCCGGTGTCTCCCAGGATAAATGCACCACTTCCCCATTCATGGAGGGGACTCTCTCCATGCAGACACACCTGGGCCCGGTGTCTCCCAGGATAAATGCACCACTTCCCCATTCATGGAGGAGACTCTCTCCATGCAGACACACCTGGGCCCGGTGTCTCCCAGGATAAATGCACCACTTCCCCATTCATGGAGGGGACTCTCTCCATGCAGACACACCTGGGCCCGGTGTCTCCCAGGATAAATGCACCACTTCCCCATTCATGGAGGAGACTCTCTCCATGCAGACACACCTGGGCCCGGTGTCTCCCAGGATAAATGCACCACTTCCCCATTCATGGAGGAGACTCTCTCCATGCAGACACACCTGGGCCCGGTGTCTCCCAGGATAAATGCACCACTTCCCCATTCATGGAGTAGACTCTCTCCATGCAGACACACCTGGGCCCGGTGTCTCCCAGGATAAATGCACCACTTCCCATTCATGGAGGAGACTCTCTCCATGCAGACACACCTGGGCCCGGTGTCTCCCAGGATAAATGCACCACTTCCCCATTCATGGAGGAGACTCTCTCCATGCAGACACACCTGGGCCCGGTGTCTCCCAGGATAAATGCACCACTTCCCCATTCATGGAGGAGACTCTCTCCATGCAGACACACCTGGGCCCGGTGTCTCCCAGGATAAATACACCACTTCCCCATTCATGGAGGAGACTCTCTCCATGCAGACACCTTGATAGATTTTGTTGTGTTTCTTGGTGGTTTTTTGGTTGTTTGCTTTAGCACCTTTCAACACCCTGCATTATCACATTCATGCATGCAAAACACTCACTTACACTACTGATTACTGATTACACACACCATTGTATATTATACCTAGTTACTTTATTTAATAAATATATATATTGTTACTCCTTATCTCCACGTTGTCTCCCTTTTGTTAGGGGCTTTGAGCCGGTTCGTGACAGATCCCACCAGTAAAAATGAAGAAAAGTTCAACGGATGTTTTTACTCTGACTTCACAACCACTTACAGTAATCAGTTAGTGGGAATATGTAGAAGCAGGGACGTTCTGTTTTCCTCCCTTACTTTAACTGGCCAAGGCCTGGTCAGACCGCTGTCTTTACAGTGTTTGTCACCAACGTGTTACTCTCAACCACAGGTCCAGGATCAGATTACTCAAACCCCAATCCCAAACCTTAACCATGAGTACATATCTGACTCTGAATTAGAGTTACCACCAAGGTAACTTTCCCAAATCAAATTCCCAGTTTTCCCAGACATTTTGCAATCCTAATTCAGAGTCAGATATGTATTCATGGTTAAGGTTTGGGATTAGGGTTTGAGTAATCTGATCCTGGACCTGTGGTTGAGAGTAACACGTTGGTGACTAACGATTCGACTGGAGGTTAAA
Organism: Salvelinus alpinus; assembly: GCF_045679555.1. Classification (NCBI taxonomy): domain Eukaryota; kingdom Metazoa; phylum Chordata; class Actinopteri; order Salmoniformes; family Salmonidae; genus Salvelinus; species Salvelinus alpinus. The sequence goes on from NC_092108.1 coordinate 9,309,686, forward strand.
CAGCACAGTACACAACACTGAAAAGTGATAGATAGACCAGGCTGTCATAGTAGGTGAAGAAACTGTTGTGTATTCACTCTGACCTAACACTGAGGATTCCTGGCAGTCCTCTGTGTGTTGTAGCCGTGTATTATGATGACACACACACACACACGGACGCGTGCACACACACACACACACACACACACACACTACACTACACTTTGCCACCTCCGTCACTTTTTCCACAAAGACCACGGAGGTCAGAAACACGGCAGAGTTTCATCATGCTGTTAACCCCTCCCCTCCCCTCCTCCCCCTAAACCTCCCCTCTCTTTCCCTCACTACCTTTTCCCTCCCCTCACTACCTCCCCCATCCTCCTCCCCCTTCTCCAGCTCAACGCTACTATCAACAGGAAACATCTTTCTCAGTCCAGGAAGTGTTACTCTCTAATTGGACCAACTTGATTCGCTGAGAACTTATTCTGTTGGCCAATGACAGGGGGCTTATTTTAAGAGGTATAAAAGGAGACCCTTCCAGAAAACTCAGACAGCACACAGTTTTCACACTGATGACTACTACTACCGGGTGGGGGGGGGGTGGGGTGTGTGTGTGTGTGTGTGTGTGTGTGTGTGTGTGTGTGTGTGTGTGTGTGTGTGTGTGTGTGTGTGTGTGTGTGTGTGTGTGTGTGTGTGTGTGTGTGTGTGTGTGTGTGTGTGTGTGTGTGTGTGTGTGTGTGTCTGCCAAGGGCAAGCGATGGGAGTACTGACAGAATTCCCTAATGAGTAAGCAACAGGCCAGGGCGCCGGAGACAAAGGGGTTCAGAAGTCTCCGGAAAGAGAACAATCACGGAACTTCCAATCACATTCTAAGAAAAGCACTGAACTAAAGAATCACAAAAGTTATGTCCCAAATGATAGTCTAAAGTGTGCTACTCCAGACCACAGCCCTATGGGCCCTGATTGAAAGTAATGCATTTTATAGGGTGTAGGGTGTAATTTGTGATGCAGATAATTTGTTCTGGCGTAAGGCTCTTTCTTTCAAGAGGCTAAAAACAAACTTAGCTTCACCATAATGAAAAATAACACCACCGCACCAGAACATACAATATGAATGTTGAAGTCTGGATTCCTTCCCGTTATTCATGCTGAGGGAGTTAGTTTCAGTGTCGTCGTTCGAAACATGTGAGAAAGACCCGTAACAGCAACTTTGTAGTAGACCTGTCTACTACACCTCAGGGTTATGGAGCACATTCTGATTTGACTGGTTTTTTGGGGGGGGGTTTTAAACGGGAAAGGAAACTAGTCTAAGAACATATAGGCTGCGTCCCAAATGGTACCCAATGGCCTCTGGTCAAAAGTAGTGCACTATGTAGGGAATAGGGTGCCATAGGGCTCTGGTCAAAAGTAGTGCACTATGTAGGGAATAGGGTGCCATAGGGCTCTGGTCTAAAGTAGTGCACTATGTAGGGAATAGGGTTCCATTTGGGATGCATATTTTCGGTTTGCTCTTGTATTTGACAACGAGTGGCGATCCTGACCACTACATATCCTATACAGTATGTTACCATCACATACCTTACTAACCACTATGATACAGTATGTTACCATCACATACCTTACTAACAACCATGATACAGTATGTTACCATCACATACCTTACTAACCACTATGATACAGTATGTTACCATCACATACCTTACTAACAACCATGATACAGTATGTTACCATCACATACCTTACTAACAACCATGATACAGTATGTTACCATCACATACCTTACTAACAACCATGATACAGTATGTTACCATCACATACCTTACTAACAACCATGATACAGTATGTTACCATCACATACCTTACTAACAACCATGATACAGTATGTTACCATCACATACCTTACTAACAACCATGATACAGTATGTTACCATCACATACCTTACTAACAACCATGATACAGTATGTTACCATCACATACCTTACTAACAACCATGATACAGTATGTTACCATCACATACCTTACTAACAACCATGATACAGTATGTTACCATTACATACCTTACTAACAACCATGATACAGTATGTTACCATCACATACCTTACTAACCACTATGATACAGTATGTTACCATCACATACCTTACTAACAACCATGATACAGTATGTTACCATCACATACCTTACTAACCACCATGATACAGTATGTTACCATCACATACCTTACTAACAACCATGATACAGTATGTTACCATCACATACCTTACTAACAACCATGATACAGTATGTTACCATCACATACCTTACTAACAACCATGATACAGTATGTTACCATCACATACCTTACTAACAACCATGATACAGTATGTTACCATCACATACCTTACTAACAACCATGATACAGTATGTTACCATCACATACCTTACTAACAACCATGATACAGTATGTTACCATCACATACCTTACTAACCACCATGATACAGTATGTTACCATCACATACCTTACTAACAACCATGATACAGTATGTTACCATCACATACCTTACTAACAACCATGATACAGTATGTTACCATCACATACCTTACTAACAACCATGATACAGTATGTTACCATCACATACCTTACTAACAACCATGATACAGTATGTTACCATCACATACCTTACTAACAACCATGATACAGTATGTTACCATCACATACCTTACTAACCACTATGATACAGTATGTTACCATCACATACCTTACTAACAACCATGATACAGTATGTTACCATCACATACCTTACTAACAACCATGATACAGTATGTTACCATCACATACCTTACTAACAACCATGATACAGTATGTTACCATCACATACCTTACTAACAACCATGATACAGTATGTTACCATCACATACCTTACTAACAACCATGATACAGTATGTTACCATCACATACCTTACTAACCACTATGATACAGTATGTTACCATCACATACCTTACTAACAACCATGATACAGTATGTTACCATCACATACCTTACTAACCACCATGATACAGTATGTTACCATCACATACCTTACTAACCACTATGATACAGTATGTTACCATCACATACCTTACTAACAACCATGATACAGTATGTTACCATCACATACCTTACTAACAACCATGATACAGTATGTTACCATCACATACCTTACTAACCACTATGATACAGTATGTTACCATCACATACCTTACTAACAACCATGATACAGTATGTTACCATCACATACCTTACTAACAACCATGATACAGTATGTTACCATCACATACCTTACTAACAACCATGATACAGTATGTTACCATCACATACCTTACTAACAACCATGATACAGTATGTTACCATCACATACATTACTAACAACCATGATACAGTATGTTACCATCACATACCTTACTAACAACCATGATACAGTATGTTACCATCACATACCTTACTAACAACCATGATACAGTATGTTACCATCACATACCTTACTAACAACCATGATACAGTATGTTACCATCACATACCTTACTAACAACCATGATACAGTATGTTACCATCACATACCTTACTAACAACCATGATACAGTATGTTACCATCACATACCTTACTAACCACCATGATACAGTATGTTACCATCACATACCTTACTAACAACCATGATACAGTATGTTACCATCACATACCTTACTAACAACCATGATACAGTATGTTACCATCACATACCTTACTAACAACCATGATACAGTATGTTACCATCGCATACCTTACTAACAACCATGATACAGTATGTTACCATCACATACCTTACTAACAACCATGATACAGTATGTTACCATCACATACCTTACTAACAACCATGATACAGTATGTTACCATCACATACCTTACTAACCACTATGATACAGTACCCTACGTCATGCTCACACAGTTTCCTAGCATCTCAGCAGATCCCTGGCTGGACTCAGGAAATGACTGGCTCCTTTTCCATCTCCGGAATGACCGACGCTCTGTTCCAGTTCGCTAGAGCCGAACAATCTCCCACCAGCCCATCATTTGTGTGAGGTTTATAATGTGCCACACCCAGGCGTACATTTCCACTGTAAACTAATTCTGTTATATTTAATTTCTATTTCAGCATCCAACAGAACAATGTTTTATGGTGATCATAGACCAATGCCCTTTACTTTTCACATGCTGCTGTTTGAGGCCTTTCTATAGAAACCTCAACTACCAATAATACAAATGTTGTTTTCTTTTTAAATAACAGCATAAAATATAAGCATAAAAGAGAAACTTTGAGAGTCTGTGTGTTCAGTTATTCAGTATTAGAAACCAACAATTTGATTAGAGCAAAGATGTTTAAAACCAACGGTGAACCTCTTCCCTATGAGGCTGATATGGTGTGGTACGTGTGGGTTACCTATGTGGTGTGTATCTCTGTCAAGATTCCTTCTCTCTTCCTCATTTCTTACTGTTCATTTTCTCTCTCTCTCTCAATCTCTTGCTCTCTCTCTCTCTCTCTCTCTCTCTCAATCTCTCTCTCTCTTGCTCTCTCTCAATCTCTCTCTCTCTCTCTCTCTCTCTCAATCTCTCTCTCTCTCTCTCTCTCTCTCTCAATCTCTTGCTCTCTCTCTCTCTCTCTCTCTCTCTCTCTCTCTCTCTCTCTCTCTCTCTCTCTCTCTCTCTCTCTCTCTCTCTCTCTCTCTCTCAATCTCGCTCTCTCAGTCTCGTCGTAAAAAATCTCTTCAGATTGAAACAACATGTTTGACAGTGGGGCGAAGGGGGGCGGATGAAAGATGCCAGACAATAATAAATCTTAACAGAGTCCAGCTTCAAAAACACAAATGACCACTGGCACTGGTCTTTTACTTTCTCAGACGTGATGTTGATACACAACTGGCGTTGATCCATTACATCTGGGATCCCAGTTTAGTTTTCAAATCACAGATTAGAATTGAATGGATCACATGTACACCAATTGTCTTGCAGTTTGAGGAGAATGATTTCATGACAGTGTAGACCAACATCATCATGAAAATCACACTGTCTTGCATGATTGGTTCCACAAACCGACCGAGAATACACTCACACGCAAGCACGCACACACACACACACACACACACACACACACACACACACACACACACACACACACACACCACACACACACACACACACACACACACACACACACACACACACACACACACACACACACACACACACACACACACACACACACACACACACACACACACACACACACACACACACACACACACACATACACACACATACACATACACATACACACACACACACACACCCCCCACACGGTACTTTAAAGGTCAGACCAACAGATTTCGCACGCGCGTACACTCTTAGAAAAAATAAGTGTCATCTAGAAACTAAAAGGGTCCCCATAGGAGAACACTCAGCAAAACCCTAGAACACTTTGGATTCCAGGTAGAACACTTTGGGTTCCAGGTAGAACAATTTGGGTTCCAGGTAGAACATTTTTGGTTTCCGTGTAGAACCCTTTCCATAACACTTCTTGAACCCTTTTTTCAAAAGAATGTACACGCATAAACACACACACACACACACACACACACACACACACACACACACACACACACACACACACACACACACACACACACACACACACACACACACACACACATACACACACACACAGCGATGGGCACGCACACACGCACACACGCACACACACACACAAGAGGAAACAATGGCCTAACTGTGAGAAGATTCACTAGTAGTGAAAACAGGAAGTGGTTTTAACCAACGGCATTAAAGCAGAGAACACCACTCTGAAGCACCCAGTCTGCCTCTCTCTCTCTGACACTCAGCAGCATTATGCCAACACACAGGAGAGGCTCTTTCCGTTAATGACACTTTATGCCAACACACAGGAGAGGCTCTTTCCGTTAATGACACGTTATGCCAACACACAGGAGAGGCTCTTTCCGTTAATGACACGTTATGCCAACACACATGAGAGGCTCTTTCCGTTAATGACACTTTTACTAAGCATTGCTTTTTTTAAATTCTCAACTTCGTGAATACTGAACCTAATCTTGTCACATTTCATAATCCTAAAGATAGTCCTAACTACCTAACGACCTGAACTTGTCCAACATAAATGCTATAAAATGGCAGTAAACATGTCATCGGGTGGCATGCGGGACAGCTAGATTAGTGGTCCTGTGTTATTAGGAAAGCAGGTCTGTGCTATGCCACTTATGCCTGGTGTTGTGTTAATAATAATCTGTTATCTGCTAGAATGCCTGGGGTAAGAGTCAGACAGAGCAGCTGCACAGCCCCATAATGCCCCACAGCCCCATAATGCCCCACAGCCCCATAATGCCCCACAGTCCCATAATGCCCCACAGTCCCATAATGCCCCACAGTCCCATAATGCCCCACAGCCCCATAATGCCCCACAGTCCCATAATGCCCCACAGCCCCATAATGCCCCACAGTCCCATAATGCCCCACAGTCCCATAATGCCCCACAGCCCCATAATGCCCCACAGCCCCATAATGCCCCACAGTCCCATAATGCCCCACAGCCCCATAATGCCCCACAGTCCCATAATGCCCCACAGCCCCATAATGCCCCACAGTCCCATAATGCCCCACAGTCCCATAATGCCGCCCACAGTCCCATAATGCCCCACAGTCCCATAATGCCCCACAGTTTCATAATGCCCCACAGTCTCATAATGCCCCACGGTCCCATAATGCCCCACGGTCCCATAATGCCCCACGGCCCCATAATGCCCCACGGCCCCATAATGCCCCACAGCCCCATAATGCCCCACAGTCCCATAATCCCCCACAGCCCCATAATGCCCCACAGTCCCATAATGCCCCACAGCCCCATAATGCCCCACAGTCCCATAATGCCCCACAGTCCCATAATGCCGCCCACAGTCCCATAATGCCCCACAGTCCCATAATGCCCCACAGTTTCATAATGCCCCACTGTCTCATAATGCCCCACGGTCCCATAATGCCCCACGGTCCCATAATGCCCCACGGCCCCATAATGCCCCACGGTCCCATAATGCCCCACAGCCCCATAATGCCCCACAGCCCCATAATGCCCCACAGCCCCATAATGCCCCACAGCCCCATAATGCCCCACAGCCCCATAATGCCCCACAGTCCCATAATGCCCCACAGCCCCATAATGCCCCACAGCCCCTGAATGCCCCACAATGCCCCACAGCCTCAGGCTACTCATCTAACTTGAGTGCATTAAGCATTTTTATCCCTGACCTTCCTGACCCTCCATGGCCCCTTATGGAACACTGTTTGGGTCAACCTGACCCCTTCCCTCCTGGTCCCTCCTGGTCCCCCGTGGTCCCTCCTGGCCCCCCCTGGTCCCCCCTGGCCCCCCCTGGTCCCTCCTGGTCCCCCCTGGCCCCTCGTGGTCCCCCCTGGTCCCCCCTGGCCCCCCCTGGTCCCCTCCTGGTCCCCCCTGGTCCCCCCTGGTCCCCCCTGTCCCCCCCTGGCCCCCCCTGGTCCCCCCTGGCCCCCCCTGGCCCCTCCTGGCCCCCCCTGGCCCCCCCTGGTCCCCCCTGGTCCCTCCTGGCCCCTCCTGGTCCCCCGTGGTCCCCCCTGGTCCCTCCTGGCCCCCCCTGGCCCCCCCTGGCCCCCCCTGGTCCCCCCTGTCCCCCCCTGGGGGGTGCTGTGGGGCACTACTCATCTAACTTGAGTGCATTAAGCATTTTTATCCCTGACCTTCCTGACCCTCCATGGCCCCTTATGGAACACTGTTTGGGTCAACCTGACCCCTTCCCTCCTGGTCCCTCCTGGTCCCTCATGGTTCCTCCTGGCCCCTCCTGGTCCCCCCTGGTCCCTCCTGGTCCCTCCTGGTTCCTCCTGGCCCCTCCTGGTCCCCCCTGGTCCCCCCTGGTCCCCCCTGGTCCCTCCTGGTCACTCCTGGTCCCTCCTGGTCCCTCCTGGTCCCTCCTGGCCCCTACTGGTCCCCCCTGGTCCCTCCTGGCCCCTCCTGGTCCCTCCTGGTCCCTCATGGTTCCTCCTGGCCCCTCCTGGTCCCTCCTGGTCCCTCCTGGTCCCTCATGGTTCCTCCTGGCCCCTCCTGGTCCCCCCTGGTCCCTCCTGGTCCCTCCTGGTCCCTCCTGGTTCCTCCTGGCCCCCCCTGGTCCCTCCTGGTCCCCCCTGGTCCCTCCTGGTCCCTCCTGGTCCCCCCTGGTCCCTCCTGGTCCCTCCTGGTCCCTCCTGGTTCCTCCTGGCCCCTCCTGGTCCCCCCTGGTCCCTCCTGGTCACTCCTGGCCCCTCCTGGTCCCCCCTGGTCCCTCCTGGCCCCTACCCATCACAGGTTGAAGTGTGTGACCTGCTCTGCCTGCTTAGTGCCTTTAGTAGAACCCTGACCCTGTCTAGTGCCTGTGGTAGAACAGGTCAGGGTGGACTGGGGACAGCAAGGAGTCATCATGCCAGGTAGTCCTGAGGCATGGTCCTAGGGCTCAAGTTCTCCGAGAGAGAGAATTAGAGAGAAAGAGAGAATTAGAGAGAGCATACTTAAATTCACCGGATAAGACAGGAGAAGTACTCCAGATATAACAAACTGACCCTAGCCCCCCGACACATAAACTACTGCAGCATAAATACTGGAGACAGGAGGGGTCAGGAGACACTGTGGTCCCATCCGATGATACCCCCGGACAGGGCCAAACAGGAAGGATATAACCCCACCCACTTTGCCAAAGCACAGGCCCCACACCACTAGAGGGATTTCTTCAACCACCAACTTACCATCCTGAAACAAGGCCGAGTATAGCCCACAAAGATCTCCGCCACGGCACAAACCATGGGGGGGCGCCAACCCAGACAGGAAGATCACGTCAGTGACTCAACCCACTCAAGTGAGTCACCCCTCCTAGGGACGGCATGAAAGAGCACCAGTAAGCCAGTGACTCAGCCCCTGTAATAGGGTTAGAGGCAGAGAATAACCAGTGGAGAGAGGGGAACCGGCCAGGCAGAGACAGCAAGGGCGGTTTGTTGCTCCAGAGCCTTTCCGTTCACCTTCACACTCCTGGGCCAGACTACACTCAATCATATGACCCACTGAAGGGATGAGTCTTCAGTAAAGACTTAAAAGTTGAGACCGAGTCTACGTCTCTCACATGGATAGGCAGACCATTCCATAAAAATGGAGCTCTATAGGAGAAAGCCCTGCCTCCAGCTGTTTGCTTAGAAATTCTAGGGACAATTAGGAGGCCTGCGTCTTGTGACCGTAGCGTACGTGTAGGTATGTACGGCAGGACCAAATCGGAAAGATAGGTAGGAGCAAGCCCATGTAATGCTTTGTAGGTTAGCAGTAAAACCTTGAAATCAGCCCTTGCCTTAACAGGAAGCCAGTGTAGGGAGGCTAGCACTGGAGTAATATGATCAAATTCTTTGGTTCTAGTCAGGATTCTAGGAGCCGTATTTAGCACTAACTGAAGTTTATTTAGTGCTTTATCCGGGTAGCCGGAAAGTAGAGCATTGCAGTAGTCTAACCTAGAAGTAACAAAGCATGGATTCATTTTTCTGCATCATTTTTGGACAGAAAGTTTCTGATTTTTGCAATGTTACATAGACGTAAAAAAGCTATCCTTGAAACAGTCTTGATATGTTCGTCAAAAGAGAGATCAGGTGTAGAGTAACGCCGAGGTCCTTCACAGTTTTATTTGAGACGACTTTACAACCATCAAGATTAATTGTCAGATTCAACAGAAGATCTCTTTGTTTCTTGGGACCTAGAACAAGCATCTCTGTTTTGTCCGAGTTTAAAAGTAGAAAGTTTGCAGCCATCCACTTCCTTATGTCTGAAACACAGGCTTCTAGCGAGGGCAATTTTGGGGCTTCACCATGTTTCATTGAAATGTACAGCTGTGTGTCATCCGCATAGCATTATGTTTTCGAATGACATCACCAAGAGGTAAAATATATAGTGAAAACAGTAGAAGTGCCTGTTGTAGAACCCTGACCCTGCCAAGTGCCTGTAGGAGAACCCTGACCCCGTCAAGTGCCTTTAGTAGAACCCTGACCCTGTCTAGTGCCTTTAGGAGAACCCTGACACCGTCTATTGCTTGTAGGAGAACCCTGACATTGTCTAGTGCTTGTAGTAGAACCCTAACCCTGCTTAGCACCTGCAGTAGAACCCTGGCCCTGTCTAGTGCCTGTAGTATAACCCTGACCCTACCTAGTGCCTGTAGCAGAACCCTGACCCTGTCTAGTGCCTTTAGTAGAACCCTGACCCTGCCTAGCACCTGTAGTATAACCCTGACCCTGCCTAGTGCCTTTAGTAGAACCCTGACCCTGTCAAGTGCCTTTAGTAGAACTCTGACCCTGCTTAGCACCTGTAGGAGAACCCTGACCCAGTCTAGTGCCTGTAGGAGAACCCTGACCCTGCTTAGCACCTGCAGTAGAACCCTGGCCCTGTCTAGTGCTTGTAATAGAACCCTGACCCCGTCTAGTGCCTGTAGGACAACCTTGACCCTGTGTAGTGCCTGTAGTAGAACCCTGGCCCTGTCTAGTACCTGTAGGAGAACCCTGACCCTGTCAAGTGCCTGTAGGAGAACTCTGACCCCGTCTAATGCATGTAGGAGAACCCTGACCCTGTCAAGGGCCTTTAGTAGAACCCTGACCCTGCCTAGTTCCTGTAGGAGAACCCTGACCCTGCCTAGTGCCTGTAGTAGAACCCTGACCCTGCCTAGTGCCTGTAGGAGAACCCTGACCCTGCCTAGTGCCTGTAGGAGAACCTTGACCATGTCTAGTACCTGTAGGAGAACCCTGACCCTGCCTAGTGCCTGTAGTAGAACCCTGACCCTGCCTAGTGCCTGTAGGAGAACCCTGACCCTGCCTAGTGCCTGTAAGAGAACCCTGACCATGTCTAGTACCTGTAGGAGAACCCTGACCCTGCCTAGTGCCTGTAGTATAACCCTGACCCTGCCTAGTGCCTGTAGGAGAACCCTGACCCCGTCTAGTGCCTGTAGGAGAACCCTGACCCTGCCTAGTGCCTGTAGGAGAACCCTGACCCTGCCTAGTGCCTGTAGGAGAACCCTGACCATGTCTAGTACCTGTAGGAGAACCCTGACCCTGCCTAGTGCCTGTAGGAGAACCCTGACCCTGCCTAGTGCCTGTAGGAGAACCCTGACCATGTCTAGTACCTGTAGGAGAACCCTGACCCTGTCTAGTGCCTGTAGGAGAACCCTGACCCTGTCTAGTACCTGTAGGAGAACCCTGACCCTGTCTAGTACCTGCCTCTTTGTAGGAGAAGAGTCTCCCCCCCAATGAATGGAGTCTAGATTCATTATGAACTAGTTCTTAGAGCAGAATGCCTGGTGTAACAAGACACCTTGAACATGGGTTAAGGCTCACGTGAGCGTCTAAGCGCGACAACTGGCTCTGACAGTTTCGATGGGCCCCCTAAGAGATAGCCCTGTTAGGTGATTAAAGAGGGTGCAGCTGGTTGTGTGAGAGGCCCCTCCAGGCCCCCAGGGGCCACAACCTCCTTCACCCTCAGAGCCTCGGATCAGCAGCCATATTGAACCAAAATGGCAGCCGAGATGCCGTCGCTGATGAAGATGTTGCTATATCTAGACGGATGGATAGGGAGAGAGAGGGGAGAGAGAGATGCCCCACACTATGAATACCGTTGCTCAGCACTGGACATTTAGCTTGTGTAAATTGATCCCATCTTTAGAGCAGGGGTGGTGAATAAGAAACACACAGGCAGAGAAACACACATCATGGAGAGGGGAGAGAGAGAGGGGAGAGAGGGAAGAGAGAGGGAGAGAGAGGGAGAGAGGGAAGAGAGAGGGGAGAGAGGGAAGAGAGAGGGAGAGAGGGAAGGGGGGGGGGAGAGAGGGAGAGAGAGGGGAGAGAGGGAAGAGAGAGGGAGAGAGAGGGAGAGAGGGGAGAGAGAGGGAGAGAGAGGGAGAGAAGGGAGAGCGGAGAGAGAGAGGGAGAGAGAGGGAGAGAGAGGGAGAGAGGGAAGAGAGAGGGAGAGAGAGGGAGAGAGGGGAGAAGAGGGGAGAGAGGGAAGAGAGAGGGAAGAGAGAGGGAGAGAGGGAGAGAGGGAAGAGAGAGGGATAGAGAGGGAGAGAGGGGAGAGAGGGAAGAGAGAGGGAGAGAGAGGGAGAGAGGGGAGAGAGAGGGGAGAGAGGGAAGAGAGAGGGAGAGAGAGGGAGAGAGGGGAGAGAGAGGGGAGAGAGGGAAGAGAGAGGGAGAGAGAGGGAGAGAGGGGAGAGAGAGGGGAGAGAGGGAAGAGAGAGGGAGAGAGAGGGAGAGAGGGGAGAGAGAGAGGGGAGAGAGGGAAGAGAGAGGGAGAGAGGGAGAGAGGGGAGAGAGAGGGGAGAGAGAGGGGAGAGAGGGAAGAGAGAGGGAGAGAGGGGAGAGAGAGGGGAGAGAGGGAAGAGAGAGGGAGAGAGAGGGAGAGAGAAGGGAGAGAGAGGGAGAGAGAGGGAGAGAGGGGAGAGAGAGGGGAGAGAGGGAAGAGAGAGGGAGAGAGAGGGAGAGAGGGGAGAGAGAGGAGAGAGAGGGAGAGAGAGGGAGAGAGAGGGAGAGAGGGAAGAGAGAGGGAGAGAGAGGGAGAGAGGGGAGAGAGAGGGGAGAGAGGGAAGAGAGACGGAGAGAGAGGGAGAGAGGGGAGAGAGAGGGAAGAGAGAGGGAGAGAGAGGGGAGAGAGAGGGAGAGAGGGAAGAGAGAGGGAGAGAGAGGGAGAGAGGGGAGAGAGAGGGAGAGAGGGGAGAGAGGGGGAGAGAGAGGGAAGAGAGAGAGGGAAGAGAGAGGGAGAGAGAGGGAGAGAGGGGAGAGCGAGGGAGAGAGGGGAGAGAGAGGGAGAGAGAGGGAGAGAGGGAAGAGAGAGGGAGAGAGAGGGAGAGAGGGAAGAGAGAGGGAGAGAGAGGGAGGGAGGGGAGAGAGAGGGGAGAGAGAGGGAGAGAGGGGAGGGAGAGGAGAGAGGGAGAGAGAGGATGAGATCTTTAAGGTCAGGGCCCTCCGCAAGGCTCACAAAATCCTTTTAGACCCAAGCCACCCCCTGCACCCGGACTTTGAACTACTCCCCTCTGGGCGCAGGTATAGGGCACCCATCAGCAGGAAAAACAGAAATAGACAATCATTTGTGCCAGGTGTGATATCCCTCCTAAATAGCTTTGTCTAATGTTCCTATCCACCCAGTAAGACCAGCAGGCTAATGTTCCTATCCACCCAGTAAGACCAGCAGGCTAATGTTCCTCTCCACCCAGTAAGACCAGCAGGCTAATGTTCCTATCCACCCAGTAAGACCAGCAGGCTAATGTTCCTCTCCACCCAGTAAGACCAGCAGGCTAATGTTCCTATCCACCCAGTAAGACCAGCAGTCTAATGTTCCTATCCACCCAGTAAGACCAGCAGGCTAATGTTCCTATCCACCCAGTAAGACCAGCAGGCTAATGTTCCTATAGACTCAGTAAGACCAGCAGGCTAATGTTCCTATAGACTCAGTAAGACCAGCAGGCTAATGTTCCTATCCACCCAGTAAGACCAGCAGGCTAATGTTCCTATAGACTCAGTAAGGTCAGCAGGCTAATGTTCCTATAGACTCAGTAAGACCAGCAGGCTAATGTTCCTATCCACCCAGTAAGGTCAGCAGGCTAATGTTCCTATCCACCCAGTAAGACCAGCAGGCTAATGTTCCTATCCACCCAGTAAGAGCAGCAGGCTAATGTTCCTATCCAATCTGTAAGGCCAGCAGGCTAATGTTCCTATCTCTCTCTCTCTCTCTCTCTCTCTCTCTCTCTCTCTCTCTCTCTCTCTCTCTCTCTCTCTCTCTCTCTCTCTCTCTCTCTCTCTCTCTCTCTCTCTCTCTCTCTCGAGGGGGGGGAGAGAGAGAGAGACAGACAGAGAGAGCGAGAGAGTGAAAGAGAGAGAGACTGTTTAATTTTTTATTGTTTATTTCACTTTTGTTTATTATCTACTTCACTTGCTTTGGCAATGTTAACATATGTTTCCCATACCAATAAAGCCCTTACATTGAAATTGAATTTAATTGAGAGAGAGAGAGGGAAGAGAGACGGATGAGAGAATAGAAGATAGAGGGAAGAGAGAGACAGACACAGAGAAAGAAGATAGAGAGAGAACAAATGTTTTATAATAACCAGAAATAAGGAGTAAGACAGGGTGCTATATACAGGGTCAGTGTCATTACATTTACGTCGCTATGAATGTCGTTGCTAAGCACTGGCCATTCAGCTTGTGAGACAGCGTGAAGTGATCTTTAGAGCAGTTGGGTGGTGTATAAGAAACGTGCATCATGGCTCAGTTATGTACGCTAGTCCCTAGTGTGTGGTAACATTACTCTGATAACAAACAGAAAGAGAAAGAGACAGGGTGGGGGGGGGCGGGGGGGCGGGGGAGAGAGCATAGTCTTGCTATTGAGAAAGGCCACCATAGGCAGACCTGGCTCTCAAGAGAAGACAGGCTATGGTGCACACTGCTCACAAAATGAGGTGGAAACCAAGCTGCACTTCCTAACCTCCTGCCAAATGTATGACAATATTAGAAACACATATTTCCCTCAGATTACACAGATTCACAAAGAATTAGAAAACAAACCCAATTTTGATAAACTCCCATATGTCTATTGGTTGAAATACCAAAGTGTCACAGCAGCAAGATCTGTGACCTGTTGCCACAAGAAAAGGACAACCAGTCAGGAACAAACACCATTGCAAATACAACCCATATTTATGTTTATTTATTTTCCCTTCTGTACTTTAACTTTTTTGCACATCGTTACAACACTGTATATATAAATAATATGACATGTAAATGTCTTTATTCTTTTGGAACTTCCGTGAGTGTAATGTTTACTGTTAACTTTTATTGTTTATTTCACTTTTGTTTATTAAATACTTCACTTGCTTTGGCAATGTTAACATGTGTTTTCCATGCCAATAAAGCCCTTGAATTGAATTTAATTGAGAGAGAGAGAGACAGACAGGAGAGAGAGAGAGAGAGAGGGAGAGAGAGAGCGAGAGAAAGAGAGAGAGATGGAGAGAGAGACAGAGAGAGGGGAGAGAGAGGGGAGAGAGGGAAGAGAGAGCGAGCGCGAGGGGGAGTGAGAGAGAAAGCAAGAGAGAGATAGAGAGAGAAAGAGAGAGAGAGAGAGGGACTGTTAATTTTTTATTGTTTATTTCACTTTTGTTTATTATCTACTTCACTTGCTTGGCAATGTTAACATATGTTTCCCATGCCAATAAAGTCCTTACATTGAAATTGAATTGATATTGAATTGAGAGAGAGAGAGGGAAGAGAGACGGAAGAAAGAGAGAAGAGAGAGATAACAAATGTTTTATAATAATACTACTATTAATTGTAAACAGTGTGGCAACAATGGTGGGTGGGTGTATGTAAGTGTAGGGCTCTATTCAATCCGTAGCGCTGAAGATACGCTTTATAGTGGGACTGACAATTAAAGGTAATGTGCATGTAGGACTGGGGAGGACTGGAGAGGACTGGAGAGGCCTGGACAGGACTGGGGAGGACTGGAGAGGACTAGAGAAGACTGGAGAGGACTGGAGAGGACTGGGGAGGCCTGGAGAAGACTGGGGAGGACTGGGGAGGACTGGAGAGGACTGGGGTGGATTGGGGAGGACTGGGGAGGACTGGAGAGGATTGGAGAGGACTGGAGAGGACTGGGGAGGACTGGGGAGGACTGGAGAGGACTGGGGAGGACTGGAGAGGACTGGGGAGGACTGAGGAGGACTGGAGAGGACTGGGGAGGACTGAAGAGGACTGGGGAGGAGGACTGGAGAAGACTGGAGAGGACTGGAGAGGACTGGGGAGGACTGGGGAGGACTGCGGAGGACTGGAGAGGACTGGGGAGGACTGGAGAGGACTGGGGAGGACTGGAGAGGACTGCGGAGGACTGGAGAGGACTGAAGCAATATAATACCCAACCGCAGCATAGTGGTAGTAATACATCTGATCAAAAATCATTTTAACAGCAGCGTAGGAGTGAGGGGAAGCTGTTGTTGTTAGCCATTTAACAGTCTTAGGGCCACGGGATAAAAGCTGTTTAGAAATCTGTTGGTCTGACCCTTAAAGTACCGGGTGGGAGGGGGGTGTGTGTGTGTGTGTGTGTGTGTGTGTGTGTGTGTGTGTGTGTGTGTGTGTGTGTGTGTGTGTGTGTGTGTGTGTGTGTGTGTGTGTGTGTGTGTGTGTGTGTGTGTGTGTGTGTGTGTGTGTGTGTGTAATATCAGAAGTTGCCCCACCTGATTAAATAATCAATCACATCCTACCACAGAAACAACATGGTCGTTTTTCGGCACGTGCAGTATCAAGGTTTCATTATGAGTCTGAGACTTATTGTTAGGTCTACAAAGAGAGAGTCTATTACATGGCCTCATGTCTCAGGCTCAGACTCTAAATAAAACCAGGGCACATCCATTTCTAGAGGCTGTGCCCAAATCACGACCACGTTGTTCCGAATTACGACCACGTTGTTCCAAATCACGACCACGTCGTGCCCTAATCACGACCACGTCGTGCCCAAATCACGACCACGTCGTGCCCAAATCACAACCACGTCGTGCCCTAATCACGACCACGTCGTGCCCAAATCACGACCACGTCGTGCCCAAATCACGACCACGTCGTGCCCAAATCACGACCACGTCGTGCCCAAATCACAACCACGTCGTGCCCAAATCACGACCACGTCGTGCCCAAATCACGACCACGTCGTGCCCAAATCACAACCACGTCGTGCCCAAATCACGACCACGTCGTGCCCAAATCACGACCACGTCGTGCCCAAATCACGACCACGTCGTGCCCAAATCACGACCACGTCGTGCCCAAATCACGACCACGTCGTGCCCAAATCACAACCACGTCGTGCCCTAATCACGACCACGTCGTGCCCAAATCACAACCACGTCGTGCCCAAATCACGACCACGTCGTGCCCAAATCACGACCACGTCGTGCCCAAATCACAACCACGTCGTGCCCAAATCACGACCACGTCGTGCCCAAATCACAACCACGTCGTGCCCAAATCACAACCACGTCGTGCCCTAATCACGACCACGTTGTTCCAAATCACGACCACGTCGTGCCCAAATCACGACCATGTCGTGCCCAAATCACAACCACGTTGTTCCAAATCACGACCACGTCGTGCCCAAATCACGACCACGTCGTGCCCAAATCACAACCACGTTGTTCCAAATCACGACCACGTCGTGCCCAAATCACAACCACGTCGTGCCCAAATCACGCCCACGTCGTGCCCAAATCACAACCACGTCGTGCCCAAATCACGACCACGTTGTTCCGAATCACGACCACGTCGTGCCCAAATCACGACCACGTTGTTCCGAATCACGACCACGTCGTGCCCAAATCACGCCCACGTCGTGCCCAAATCACGACCACGTCGTGCCCAAATCACAACCACGTTGTTCCGAATCACGACCACGTCGTGCCCAAATCACGACCACGTCGTGCCCAAATCACAACCACGTTGTTCCGAATCACGACCACGTCGTGCCCAAATCACGACCACGTCGTGCCCAAATCACGACCACGTTGTTCCGAATCACGACCACGTCGTGCCCAAATCACGACCACGTCGTGCCCAAATCACAACCACGTTGTTCCGAATCACGACCACGTCGTGCCCAAATCACGACCACGTCGTGCCCAAATCACGACCACGTTGTTCCGAATCACGACCACGTCGTGCCCAAATCACGACCACGTTGTTCCGAATCACGACCACGTCGTGCCCAAATCACGCCCACGTCGTGCCCAAATCACGCCCATGTCGTGCCCAAATCACAACCACGTCGTGCCCAAATCACGACCACGTTGTTCCGAATCACGACCACGTCGTGCCCAAATCACGCCCACGTCGTGCCCAAATCACGACCACATTGTTCCGAATCACGACCACGTCGTGCCCAAATCACAACCACGCCGTGCCCAAATCACGACCACGTTGTTCCGAATCACGACCACGTCGTGCCCAAATCACGCCCACGTCGTGCCCAAATCACGACCACGTTGTTCCGAATCACGACCACGTCGTGCCCAAATCACGACCACGTTGTTCCGAATCACGACCACGTCGTGCCCAAATCACGCCCACGTCGTGCCCAAATCACGCCCACGTCGTGCCCAAATCACGCCCACGTCGTGCCCAAATCACGACCACGTTGTTCCAAATCACGACCACGTTGTTCCAAATCACGACCACAGACAGGATCTCGTTCTTCTGACCACGTTACTTCTGTTCAGCCAAACCCAAAGTGCAGAATTACTCAGTACCGGTTACACCCTTGTAACTGTCCTAACTGTTCAAGGTAAAAACAACGTATTTTTTCTGATACAGTTCTCTTTAGCAGTGTTACTTAATTATTTTTTTTCTTTGCAGTGAAATGATCAAGAACAATGTTCTGAAGTCCCGATGTGCATGACATAGACCAGCATTACAATACCCAATGGTGCTGTCTACGTCAAAATGGCATGAGACATTAGCTTTGCCAGGCCAGAATAGTACATCACACCCTCCCTTTGTAGTTGAAGGTTTATGGTGGTTGGCTGAAACCTAGACAGGAAACAGCCGGTTGACCTGGAGGAAGACCTGTCTGGCATAAAGAGAATCAAACACACACACATAAGCCTCTGCGAAGGAAGACCTCCCTACTGTAGAGTCAGCACTGACATAGCAGAAGCCCACTGGACAAGCAGGCAGGCAGGCAGGCAGGCAGGCAGGCAGGCAGGCAGGCAGGCAGGCAGGCAGGCAGGCAGGCAGGCAGACAGACAGACAGACAGACAGACAGACAGACAGACAGACAGACAGACAGACAGACAGACAGACAGACAGACAGACAGACAGACAGACAGACAGACAGACAGACCTACCTCTCCTGCAGAAAAGACAGACAGACCTACCTCTCCTTAACCCTAATACATACCTACCTCTCCTTAACCCTAATACATACCTACCTTTCTCCTTAACCGTAATACAGACCTACCTTTCTCCTTGACCCTAATACATACCTATCTATCTCCTTGACCCTAATACATACCTATCTATCTCCTTAACCCTAATACATGTTCACCTTTCTCCTTATGGCTGGGGGCGCTATTTTCACGTTCGGATGAAAAGCATGCCCAGAGTAAACTGACTGCTACTCAGGCCCAGAAGCTAAGATATGCGTAGTATTAGTAGATTTGGATGGGATACACTCTGAAGTTTCTAAAACTGTTTGAATGATGTCTGTGAGTATAACAGAACTCATATGGCAGGCGAAAACCTGAGAAAAATCCAACTAGGAAGTGGGAAATCTGAGGTTTGAAGTTTTTCAAGTGAAATGCCTATCCAATATACAGTGTAAAATTTGGTCCGATTGCACTTCCTAAGGCGTCCACTAGATGTCAACAGTCTTCAGAACGTTGTTTAAGGCTTCTACTGTGAAGGGGGAGCGAATAAGAGCTGTTTGAATCAGGGGTCTGGCAGAAAGCCATTAGTTTAGTCACGCGCGAGGCCGTGAGAGCGAGCTCTGTTCCTTTTCATTTCTAAAGACAAAGGAATTGTCCGGTTGAAACATTATTGAAGATTTATGATAAAAACATCCTAAAGATTGATTCTATACATCATTTGACATGTTTCTACGAACTGTAATATAACTTTTTTGACTTTTCATCTGGACCTAGTGCCTGCGCATTGTGCATTTGGATTAGTGGACTAAACGCGCGAACAAAAAGGAGGTATTTGGACATAAATGATGGACTTTATCGAACAAAACAAACATTTATTGTGGAACTGGGATTCCTGGGAGTGCATTCCGATGAAGATCATCAAAGGTAAGTGAATATTTATAATGCTATTTCTGACTTCTGTTGACTCCAACATGGCGGATATATGTTTGGCTTGATTTGTTGTCTGAGCGCCGTACTCAGATTATTGCATGGTTTGCTTTTTCCGTAAATCTTTTTTGAAATCTGACACAGTGGTTGCATTAAGGAGAAGTATATCTTTAATTCTGTGAATAACACTTGTATCTTTTATCAATGTTTATTATGAGTATTTCTGTAAATTGATGTGGCTCTGTGCAAATTCACGGGATGTTTTGGAGGCAAAGCCAAATGTAAACTGAGGTTTTTGGATATAAATATGAACTTGATCGAACAAAACATACATGTATTGTGTAACATGTTGTCCCTGGAGTGTCATCTGATGAAGAATATCAAAGGTTAGTGATAGATTTTATCTCTATTTCTGCTTTTTGTGGAATATCTCTTTGGTTGGAATATCACTGTATGCTTTCTGTGACTAGTTGCTGACCTAACATAATGATATGTTCTGCTTTCGCCGAAAAGCCTTTTTGAAATCGGACACTGTGGTTGGATTAACGAGAAGTTTATCTTTAAAATGGTGTCTAATACTTGTATGTTTGACAAATTTGAATTATGAGATTTCTGTTGATTGAATTTGGCGCCCTGCAATTTCATTGGCTGTTGTTCCCAGACAGGTTAAGGAGAGAGGTAGGTATGTATTAGGGTTAAGGAGAGAGGTAGGTATGTATTAGGGTTAACCCTAAACCCTAATAGTCCTCTCCAGTCCCCTCCAGTCCTCTCCAGGCCCATCCAGTCCTCTCCAGTCCTCTCCTGTCCTCTCCAGTCCCCTCCAGTCCCCTCCAGTCCTCTCCTGTCCCCTCCAGTCCTCTCCAGTCCCCACCAGTCCCCACCAGTCCTCTCCAGTCCTCTCCAGTCCCCTCCAGTCCCCACCAGTCCCCTCCAGTCCTCTCCAGTCCTCTCCAGTCCTCTCCAGTCCCATCCAGTCCCCACCAGTCCCCTCCAGTCCTCTCCAGTCCCCTCCAGTCCCCACCAGTCCTCTCCAGTCCCATCCAGTCCCCACCAGTCCCCTCCAGTCCCCACCAGTCCTCTCCAGTCCCCTCCAGTCCCCACCAGTCCTCTCCAGTCCCATCCAGTCCTCTCCAGTCCCCTCCAGTCCTCTCCAGTCCCCACCAGTCCCCTCCAGTCCTCTCCAGTCCCATCCAGTCCCCACCAGTCCTCTCCAGTCCCCTCCAGTCCTCTCCAGTCCCCTTCAGTCCTCTAAGTATCTCAGTCTCGATCACTGAGGGTCTCCGTCTATCTATCTAACACCGAATGCTTCACAAATGTAATGCTTCAAAGCTCTGAGAATAGAAAATAGAGAATTACAAATACTACCATGCCCTGAGGATATTTACACAAACACTTAGACAAAGCAGGAGTTTATATGGTTTCACCTAAAATAGAAAATATTGGTCAGTGACTAGATAGATCAACCCCAAAGAGCACAGCCCAACGTCTTCCACTGAGTTCTGTTTCCCTTACTGGTGTTACTATGGGTTAGAGATCCACTCTCTCTCTGTCTGTTACAACATTGACAGGCTATCCTATTGGACCAGGCAACCTCTGTTCCATATAACTGTGTCCCAAATGGCATCCTATTCCATATATAGTGCACTAGTTTTGACCAGAGCCCAATGGGACCCTGGTCATAAGTAGTGCGACACAGGGAATTTGATGCTATTTGGGACACAGACAGAGACTCTCCTTGTTCATTGCTCACAGAAAAAATGTCCTTTATTTGCACTTTAAGAGGAATAAAACATTTTCACAGCCAACACAGACGTGTGTCTGATGGAGAGTAACCAGTATTATTCTAAGTGTTAACAGAGTAACCAGTATGATTCAGAGTGTTAACAGAGTAACCAGTATGATTCAGAGTGTTAACAGAGTAACCAGTATTATTCTAAGTGTTAACAGAGAAACCAGAATGATTCAGAGTGTTAACAGAGTAACCAGTATTATTCTAAGTGTTAACAGAGTAACCAGTATGATTCAGAGTGTTAACAGAGTAACCCGTATTATTCTAAGTGTTAACAGAGAAACCAGAATGATTCAGAGTGTTAACAGAGTAACCAGTATTATTCTAAGTGTTAACAGAGTACCCAGAATGGTTCAGAGTGTTAACAGAGTAACCAGTATTATTCAGAGTGTTAACAGAGAAACCAGTATTATTCAGAGTGTTAACAGAGTAACCAGTATTATTCAGAGTGTTAACAGAGTAACCAGTATTATTCTAAGTGTTAACAGAGTAACCAGAATGATTCAGAGTGTTAACAGAGTAACCAGTATTATTCAGAGTGTTAACAAAGTAGCCAGTATTATTCTAAGTGTTAACAGAGTAACCCGTATGATTCTAAGTGTTAACGGAGGAACCCGTATTATTCTAAGTGTTAATAGAGTAACCAGTAAGATTCTAAGTGTTAACAGAGAAACCAGAATGATTCAGAGTGTTAACAGAGAAACCAGAATGATTCAGAGTGTTAACAGAGAAACCAGAATGATTCAGAGTTTTAACAGAGTAACCAGTATTATTCTAAGTGTTAACAGAGTAACCAGTATGATTCAGAGTGTTAACAGAGTAACCCGTATTATTCTAAGTGTTAACAGAGAAACTAGAATGATTCAGAGTGTTAACAGAGTAACCAGTATTATTCTAAGTGTTAACAGAGTAACCAGTATGATTCAGAGTGTTAACAGAGTAACCCGTATTATTCTAAGTGTTAACAGAGAAACCAGAATGATTCAGAGTGTTAACAGAGTAACCAGTATTATTCAGAGTGTTAACAGAGTAACCAGTATTATTCTAAGTGTTAACAGAGTAACCAGAATGATTCAGAGTGTTAACAGAGTAACCAGTATTATTCAGAGTGCTAACAGAGTAACCAGTATTATTCTAAGTGTTAACAGAGTAACCAGTATGATTCTAAGTGTTAACAGAGAACCCAGTATTATTCTAAGTGTTAACAGAGTAACCAATATGATTCTAAGTGTTAACAGAGAAACCAGAATGATTCAGAGTGTTAACAGAGAAACCAGAATGATTCAGAGTGTTAACAGAGAAACCAGAATGATTCAGAGTGTCAACAGAGTAACCAGTATTATTCTAAGTGTTAACAGAGTAACCAGTATGATTCAGAGTGTTAACAGAGTAACCCGTATTATTCTAAGTGTTAACAGAGAAACCAGAATGATTCAGAGTGTTAACAGAGTAACCAGTATTATTCTAAGTGTTAACAGAGTAACCAGAATGATTCAGAGTGTTAACAGAGTAACCAGAATGATTCAGAATGTTAACAGAGTAACCAGTAGTATTCTAAGTGTTAACAGAGTAACCAGTATGATTCACAGTGTTAACAGAGTAACCCGTATTATTCTAAGTGTTAACAGAGAAACCAGAATGATTCAGAGTGTTAACAGAGTAACCAGTATTATTCAGAGTGTTAACAGAGTAACCAGTATTATTCAGAGTGTTAACAGAGTAACCAGTATTATTCTAAGTGTTAACAGAGTAACCAGAATGATTCAGAGTGTTAACAGAGTAACCAGTATTATTCAGAGTGTTAACAGAGTAACCAGTATTATTCTAAGTGTTAACAGAGTAACCAGAATGATTCAGAGTGTTAACAGAGTAACCAGTATTATTCAGAGTGTTAACAAAGTAGCCAGTATTATTCTAAGTGTTAACAGAGTAACCCGTATGATTCTAAGTGTTAACGGAGGAACCCGTATTATTCTAAGTGTTAATAGAGTAACCAGTAAGATTCTAAGTGTTAACAGAGAAACCAGGATGATTCAGAGTGTTAACAGAGAAACCAGAATGATTCAGAGTGTTAACAGAGAAACCAGAATGATTCAGAGTTTTAACAGAGTAACCAGTATTATTCTAAGTGTTAACAGAGTAACCAGTATGATTCAGAGTGTTAACAGAGTAACCCGTATTATTCTAAGTGTTAACAGAGAAACTAGAATGATTCAGAGTGTTAACAGAGTAACCAGTATTATTCTAAGTGTTAACAGAGTAACCAGTATGATTCAGAGTGTTAACAGAGTAACCCGTATTATTCTAAGTGTTAACAGAGAAACCAGAATGATTCAGAGTGTTAACAGAGTAACCAGTATTATTCAGAGTGTTAACAGAGTAACCAGTATTATTCTAAGTGTTAACAGAGTAACCAGAATGATTCAGAGTGTTAACAGAGTAACCAGTATTATTCAGAGTGCTAACAGAGTAACCAGTATTATTCTAAGTGTTAACAGAGTAACCAGTATGATTCTAAGTGTTAACAGAGAACCCAGTATTATTCTAAGTGTTAACAGAGTAACCAATATGATTCTAAGTGTTAACAGAGAAACCAGAATGATTCAGAGTGTTAACAGAGAAACCAGAATGATTCAGAGTGTTAACAGAGAAACCAGAATGATTCAGAGTGTCAACAGAGTAACCAGTATTATTCTAAGTGTTAACAGAGTAACCAGTATGATTCAGAGTGTTAACAGAGTAACCCGTATTATTCTAAGTGTTAACAGAGAAACCAGAATGATTCAGAGTGTTAACAGAGTAACCAGTATTATTCTAAGTGTTAACAGAGTAACCAGAATGATTCAGAGTGTTAACAGAGTAACCAGAATGATTCAGAATGTTAACAGAGTAACCAGTAGTATTCTAAGTGTTAACAGAGTAACCAGTATGATTCACAGTGTTAACAGAGTAACCCGTATTATTCTAAGTGTTAACAGAGAAACCAGAATGATTCAGAGTGTTAACAGAGTAACCAGTATTATTCAGAGTGTTAACAGAGTAACCAGTATTATTCAGAGTGTTAACAGAGTAACCAGTATTATTCTAAGTGTTAACAGAGTAACCAGAATGATTCAGAGTGTTAACAGAGTAACCAGTATTATTCAGAGTGTTAACAGAGTAACCAGTATTATTCTAAGTGTTAACAGAGTAACCAGTATGATTCTAAGTGTTAACAGAGAAACCAGAATGAATTGAATTTGGCGCCCTGCAATTTCATTGGCTGTTGTTCCCAGACAGGTTAAGGAGAGAGGTAGGTATGTATTAGGGTTAAGGAGAGAGGTAGGTATGTATTAGGGTTAACCCTAAACCCTAATAGTCCTCTCCAGTCCCCTCCAGTCCTTTCCAGGCCCATCCAGTACTCTCCAGTCCTCTCCTGTCCTCTCCAGTCCCCTCCAGTCCTCTCCTGTCCCCTCCAGTCCCCTCCAGTCCTCTCCAGTCCCCACCAGTCCCCACCAGTCCTCTCCAGTCCTCTCCAGTCCCCTCCAGTCCCCTCCAGTCCCCTCCAGTCCTCTCCAGTCCTCTCCAGTCCCCTCCAGTCCCCTCCAGTCCCCTCCAGTCCTCTCCAGTCCCCTCCAGTCCCCACCAGTCCTCTCCAGTCCCATCCAGTCCCCACCAGTCCCCTCCAGTCCCCACCAGTCCTCTCCAGTCCCCTCCAGTCCCCACCAGTCCTCTCCAGTCCCCACCAGTCCCCTCCAGTCCTCTCCAGTCCCCTCCAGTCCCCACCAGTCCTCTCCAGTCCCCTCCAGTCCTCTCCAGTCCCCTTCAGTCCTCTAAGTATCTCAGTCTCGATCACTGAGGGTCTCTGTCTATCTATCTAACACCGAATGCTTCACAAATGTAATGCTTCAAAGCTCTGAGAATAGAAAATAGAGAATTACAAATACTACCATGCCCTGAGGATATTTACACAAACACTTAGACAAAGCAGGAGTTTATATGGTTTCACCTAAAATAGAAAATATTGGTCAGTGACTAGATAGATCAACCCCAAAGAGCACAGCCCAACGTCTTCCACTGAGTTCTGTTTCCCTTACTGGTGTTACTATGGGTTAGAGATCCACTCTCTCTCTGTCTGTTACAACATTGACAGGCTATCCTATTGGACCAGGCAACCTCTGTTCCATATAACTGTGTCCCAAATGGCATCCTATTCCATATATAGTGCACTAGTTTTGACCAGAGCCCAATGGGACCCTGGTCATAAGTAGTGCGACACAGGGAATTTGATGCTATTTGGGACACAGACAGAGACTCTCCTTGTTCATTGCTCACGGAAAAAATGTCCTTTATTTGCACTTTAAGAGGAATAAAACATTTTCACAGCCAACACAGACGTGTGTCTGATGGAGAGAAACCAGTATTATTCTAAGTGTTAACAGAGTAACCAGTATGATTCAGAGTGTTAACAGAGTAACCAGTATGATTCAGAGTGTTAACAGAGTAACCAGTATTATTCTAAGTGTTAACAGAGAAACCAGAATGATTCAGAGTGTTAACAGAGTAACCAATATGATTCTAAGTGTTAACAGAGAAACCAGAATGATTCAGAGTGTTAACAGAGAAACCAGAATGATTCAGAGTGTTAACAGAGAAACCAGAATGATTCAGAGTGTCAACAGAGTAACCAGTATTATTCTAAGTGTTAACAGAGTAACCAGAATGATTCAGAGTGTTAACAGAGTAACCCGTATTATTCTAAGTGTTAACAGAGAAACCAGAATGATTCAGAGTGTTAACAGAGTAACCAGTATTATTCTAAGTGTTAACAGAGTACCCAGAATGATTCAGAGTGTTAACAGAGTAACCAGTATTATTCAGAGTGTTAACAGAGTAACCAGTATTATTCAGAGTGTTAACAGAGTAACCAGTATTATTCAGAGTGTTAACAGAGTAACCAGTATTATTCAGAGTGTTAACAGAGGAACCCGTATTATTCTAAGTGTTAATAGAGTAACCAGTATGATTCTAAGTGTTAACAGAGAAACCAGAATGATTCAGAGTGTTAACAGAGAAACCAGAATGATTCAGAGTGTTAACAGAGAAACCAGAATGATTCAGAGTTTTAACAGAGTAACCAGTATTATTCTAAGTGTTAACAGAGTAACCAGTATGATTCAGAGTGTTAACAGAGTAACCCGTATTATTCTAAGTGTTAAACGAGAAACCAGAATGATTCAGAGTGTTAACAGAGTAACCAGTATTATTCAGAGTGTTAACAGAGTAACCAGTATTATTCTAAGTGTTAACAGAGTAACCAATATGATTCTAAGTGTTAACAGAGAAACCAGAATGATTCAGAGTGTTAACAGAGAAACCAGAATGATTCAGAGTGTTAACAGAGTAACCAGTATGATTCTAAGTGTTAACAGAGAAACCAGTATTATTCTAAGTGTTAACAGAGTAACCAATATGATTCTAAGTGTTAACAGAGAAACCAGAATGATTCAGAGTGTTAACAGAGAAACCAGAATGATTCAGAGTGTCAACAGAGTAACCAGTATTATTCTAAGTGTTAACAGAGTAACCAGAATGATTCAGAGTGTTAACAGAGTAACCAGTATTATTCAGAGTGTTAACAGAGTAACCAGTATTATTCTAAGTGTTAACAGAGTAACCAGTATGATTCTAAGTGTTAACAGAGAAACCAGAATGATTCAGAGTGTTAACAGAGAAACCAGAATGATTCAGAGTGTTAACAGAGAAACCAGTATTATTCTAAGTGTTAACAGAGTAACCAGAATGATTCAGAGTGTTAACAGAGTAACCAGAATGATTCAGAATGTTAACAGAGTAACCAGTATTATTCTAAGTGTTAACAGAGTAACCAGTATGATTCAGAGTGTTAACAGAGTAACCCGTATTATTCTAAGTGTTAACAGAGAAACCAGAATGATTCAGAGTGTTAACAGAGTAACCAGTATTATTCAGAGTGTTAACAGAGTAACCAGTATTATTCAGAGTGTTAACAGAGTAACCAGTATTATTCTAAGTGTTAACAGAGTAACCAGAATGATTCAGAGTGTTAACAGAGTAACCAGTATTATTCAGAGTGTTAACAGAGTAACCAGTATTATTCTAAGTGTTAACAGAGTAACCAGTGTGATTCTAAGTGTTAACAGAGAAACCAGAATGAATTGAATTTGGCGCCCTGCAATTTCATTGGCTGTTGTTCCCAGACAGGTTAAGGAGAGAGGTAGGTATGTATTAGGGTTAAGGAGAGAGGTAGGTATGTATTAGGGTTAACCCTAAACCCTAATAGTCCTCTCCAGTCCCCTCCAGTCCTTTCCAGGCCCATCCAGTCCTCTCCAGTCCTCTCCTGTCCTCTCCAGTCCCCTCCAGTCCTCTCCTGTCCCCTCCAGTCCCCTCCAGTCCTCTCCAGTCCCCACCAGTCCCCACCAGTCCTCTCCAGTCCTCTCCAGTCCCCTCCAGTCCCCACCAGTCCCCTCCAGTCCTCTCCAGTCCCCTCCAGTCCCCTCCAGTCCCCTCCAGTCCTCTCCAGTCCCCTCCAGTCCCCACCAGTCCTCTCCAGTCCCATCCAGTCCCCACCAGTCCCCTCCAGTCCCCACCAGTCCTCTCCAGTCCCCTCCAGTCCCCACCAGTCCTCTCCAGTCCCCACCAGTCCCCTCCAGTCCTCTCCAGTCCCCTCCAGTCCCCACCAGTCCTCTCCAGTCCCCTCCAGTCCTCTCCAGTCCCCTTCAGTCCTCTAAGTATCTCAGTCTCGATCACTGAGGGTCTCCGTCTATCTATCTAACACCGAATGCTTCACAAATGTAATGCTTCAAAGCTCTGAGAATAGAAAATAGAGAATTAAAAATACTACCATGCCCTGAGGATATTTACACAAACACTTAGACAAAGCAGGAGTTTATATGGTTTCACCTAAAATAGAAAATATTGGTCAGTGACTAGATAGATCAACCCCAAAGAGCACAGCCCAACGTCTTCCACTGAGTTCTGTTTCCCTTACTGGTGTTACTATGGGTTAGAGATCCACTCTCTCTCTGTCTGTTACAACATTGACAGGCTATCCTATTGGACCAGGCAACCTCTGTTCCATATAGCTGTGTCCCAAATGGCATCCTATTCCATATATAGTGCACTAGTTTTGACCAGAGCCCAATGGGACCCTGGTCATAAGTAGTGCGACACAGGGAATTTGATGCTATTTGGGACACAGACAGAGACTCTCCTTGTTCATTGCTCACAGAAAAAATGTCCTTTATTTGCACTTTAAGAGGAATAAAACATTTTCACAGCCAACACAGACGTGTGTCTGATGGAGAGTAACCAGTATTATTCAGAGTGTTAACAGAGTAACCAGTATGATTCAGAGTGTTAACAGAGTAACCAGTATGATTCAGAGTGTTAACAGAGTAACCAGTAGTATTCTAAGTGTTAACAGAGAAACCAGAATGATTCAGAGTGTTAACAGAGTAACCAGTATTATTCTAAGTGTTAACAGAGAAACCAGAATGATTCAGAGTGTTAACAGAGTAACCAGTATTATTCTAAGTGTTAACAGAGTAACCAGAATGATTCAGAGTGTTAACAGAGTAACCCGTATTATTCTAAGTGTTAACAGAGAAACCAGAATGATTCAGAGTGTTAACAGAGTAACCAGTATTATTCTAAGTGTTAACAGAGTACCCAGAATGATTCAGAGTGTTAACAGAGTAACCAGTATTATTCAGAGTGTTAACAGAGTAACCAGTATTATTCAGAGTGTTAACAGAGTAACCAGTATTATTCAGAGTGTTAACAGAGTAACCAGTATTATTCAGAGTGTTAACAGAGTAACCAGTATTATTCAGAGTGTTAACAGAGGAACCCGTATTATTCTAAGTGTTAATAGAGTAACCAGTATGATTCTAAGTGTTAACATAGAAACCAGAATGATTCAGAGTGTTAACAGAGAAACCAGAATGATTCAGAGTGTTAACAGAGAAACCAGAATGATTCAGAGTTTTAACAGAGTAACCAGTATTATTCTAAGTGTTAACAGAGTAACCAGTATGATTCAGAGTGTTAACAGAGTAACCCGTATTATTCTAAGTGTTAACCGAGAAACCAGAATGATTCAGAGTGTTAACAGAGTAACCAGTATTATTCAGAGTGTTAACAGAGTAACCAGTATTATTCTAAGTGTTAACAGAGTAACCAATATGATTCTAAGTGTTAACAGAGAAACCAGAATGACTCAGAGTGTTAACAGAGAAACCAGAATGATTCAGAGTGTTAACAGAGAAACCAGAATGATTCAGAGTGTTAACAGAGAAACCAGAATGATTCAGAGTGTTAACAGAGAAACCAGAATGATTCAGAGTGTCAACAGAGTAACCAGTATTATTCTAAGTGTTAACAGAGTAACCAGAATGATTCAGAGTGTTAACAGAGTAACCAGTATTATTCAGAGTGTTAACAGAGTAACCAGTATTATTCTAAGTGTTAACAGAGTAACCAGTATGATTCTAAGTGTTAACAGAGAAACCAGAATGATTCAGAGTGTTAACAGAGAAACCAGAATGATTCAGAGTGTTAACAGAGAAACCAGAATGATTCAGAGTGTTAACAGAGTAACCAGTATGATTCAGAGAGTTAACAGAGAAACCAGTATGATTCTTTATGTTAACAGATAGTAAATTGGGCCCCATCCCCCCTCTACACTGCTCTGTATGTCAGTCTCTCTCTACCTCTCTCTCTCTCTCTCCCTCTCAATCTCTCTCACCCTCTCAATCTCTCTCTCTTTCTACCTCTCTCTCTGTGAATCATTTCTCGGTCTCAGTTTTACTCAATTAGATCCACATGTAGTCATTACTTTAGTGAGAACTGCATATTTGGGAGAGGTGGGTTTCCATAATAACACATAGTGAAAGCTAAATTGGTCTGAAACTTATATTTGGGTTTAGTTCTTTCCAGACACTGGTTGTGTTAGGTTCCTACACTCTACATGGAACTCAAAAGTGTTCTATCTGGAACCAAAATGGTTCAATCTGGAACCAAAAGGGTTCTAACTGGAACCAAAAGGGTTCTATCTGGAACCAAAAAGGTTCTATCTGGAACCAAAAGGGTTCTATCTGGAACCAAAAGTGTTCTATCTGGAACCAAAAGGGTTATAACTGGAACCAAAAGGGTTCTATCTGGAACCAAAAGGGTTCTATCTGGAACCAAAAGTGTTCTATCTGGAACCAAAAGGGTTATAGCTGGAACCAAAAAGGGTTGTTTAAAGGGTTCTCCTATGGGCACAGCCAAAAAAAACTTTTAGGTTCTAGATAGCATTTTTTTCCCTACGAGTATAGTATGAATGTGTTGTGGAACGCAACATGGCAGCTGAAAAACACGTCAACCTCTGTTTTCAAACGTCTCACTGCAGTCCTGTGTGTGACAGTCTTTAACAAAGTAATAAGCTAATACACATTTATAGAACACATACTGTGGCATGACACAAATTCATGTTGAATGACTCAAAATATGCAGATGATAGATGTAGTTTTTGTTAGGTTTGAGGGACACTTTGCTGGACTCTAACTATGGTATTTAAGGCTTTGCAATTAGTCAATGTTGTACAACTACTCTCTTTTCATAAGGGCAACTTTACTTTGTTCTTTTAGTTTGTTCCTGTTGTTTGTTCCTGTAGTTTGTTCCTGTAGTTTGTTCCTTCAGTTTGTTCCTGTTGTTTGTTCCTGTTGTTTGTTCCTGTAGTTTGTTCCTGTTGTTTGTTCCTTTAGTTTGTTCCTGTTGTTTGTTCCTTTAGTTTGTTCCTGTTGGTTGTTCCTCTAGTTTGTTCCTGTAGTTTGTTCCTGTTCTTTGTTCCTCTAGTTTGTTCCTGTAGTTTATTCCTGTTGTTTGTTCCTGTAGTTTGTTCCTGTTCCTCTAGTTTGTTCCTGTTGTTTGTTCCTTTAGTTTGTTCCTGTTGTTTGTTCCTCTAGTTTGTTCCTGTAGTTTGTTCCTGTTGTTTGTTCCTCTAGTTTGTTCCTGTTCTTTGTTCCTCTAGTTTGTTCCTGTAGTTTGTTCCTGTTCTTTGTTCCTCTAGTTTGTTCCTCTAGTTTGTTTCTTTAGTTTGTTCCTGTAGTTTATTCCTGTTGTTTGTTCCTTTAGTTTGTTACTGTAGTTTGTTTTAGATAGTTTGTTTGCGGTTTCATTTTTAGCAGTGAATTGAGAGAAACTCCACAGTGCCTCAGTCATGCTAATGAACCCAACTCTTATGTTAGCCTACGTAGCCTAGTCCTGAATATTTGAGTTGAACGGAAATCAGAGCAGTAGAGAGGCAGAGTCTTTAAATCTCACACCATTCATCAACCTTTTTCTGTTTACATGTCTTCTGTCCCCTTCCTCCACGTCGTTTTCCTTTTTCCCTCCAACAGGAGACGATAAGTCTCTCAGTCCCTCCAACAGGAGACGTTAAGTCTCTCAGTCCCTCCAACAGGAGACGTTAAGTCTCTCAGTCCCCCCAACAGGAGACGTTAAGTCTCTCAGTCCCTCCAACAGGAGACGTTAAGTCTCTCAGTCCCTCCAACAGGAGACGTTAAGTCTCTCAGTCCCCCCAACAGGAGACGTTAAGTCTCTCAGTCCCTCCAACAGGAGACATTAAATCTCCCAGTCCCTCCAACAGGAGACGTTAAATCTCCCAGTCCCTCCAACAGGAGACGTTAAGTCTCAGTCCCTCCAACAGGAAACGTTAAGTCTCTCAGTCCCTCCAACAGGAGACGTTAAGTCTCTCAGTCCCTCCAACAGGAAACGTTAAGTCTCTCAGTCCCTCCAACAGGAGACGTTAAATCTCCCAGTCCCTCCAACAGGAGACGTTAAGTCTCAGTCCCTCCAACAGGAAACGTTAAGTCTCTCAGTCCCTCCAACAGGAGACATTAAATCTCCCAGTCCCTCCAACAGGAGACGTTAAGTCTCTCAGTCCCTCCAACAGGAGACGTTAAGTCTCTCAGTCCCTCCAACAGGAGACGTTAAGTCTCTCAGTCCCTCCAACAGGAGACGTTAAGTCTCTCAGTCCCTCCAACAGGAGACGTTAAGTCTCAGTCCCTCCAACAGGAAACGTTAAGTCTCTCAGTCCCTCCAACAGGAGACGTTAAGTCTCTCAGTACCATCATTC
This sequence comes from Salvelinus alpinus, assembly GCF_045679555.1. Taxonomy (NCBI): domain Eukaryota; kingdom Metazoa; phylum Chordata; class Actinopteri; order Salmoniformes; family Salmonidae; genus Salvelinus; species Salvelinus alpinus. The sequence continues at coordinate 9,342,510 of NC_092108.1, forward strand.
TGTGATTTTGTTTCAATCTGGACGTGTGTGTGTGTGTTTGTGTGAGTGTGTGAGCAGGAAAAAAAAGCAGAACCCAACTCTGTTTCACTCTCTCTCACACACACTCTTTCTCCTTATCTTCCTCACTCTCTAGCAGGACTTCCTGCCTGGTAGGCAAAGCTCTCCCTCGTCCTCCCGCTCTTTTGCTCTCCAGCTCTAAAGCCCTCCAAATACAGGCACCAGTTAGTAGTTTCAAGGCTCACCCACTTTCTATGCAAGTACCAGACACGCAGCCAAAGCTCTTCTGCTCTCCATCACTCTCAGTACAAGCACCAGTCCATAGCGTCAAAGCTCTCCCTCTCTTTCACAAGTACCAGAGACACAGCGAAAGCTCTTTCACTCCCTCTCCAAATCAAACCAAAGTTTATTGGTCACGTACTGTACACACGGTACAGTGAAATGCTTGCTTGCTAACTCTCTTCAACAATGCTGTACAATAACAATATCAGTCGAGAATCGAATGCCAAATACAAAAGTCCAAAAATAACAAATAGTAACAAACAATAGAAGAAGAACGAGTAAGACATACTAGTATGAGAAGTCTGTACATAATAGAATGTAAAATAGATGTATCAAAATGAAGACTGTTAAACAAATAGAAGAGTCGTTCCACCAATTAGATGTCTTTTGAGTAGTGTACCTTGGTGATAAAACATTCTGTCATAAAGAGCACATTCAATTTAATAGAAAACATGTTTTCCATTCTGAAGAGGTTAAATTAAATTAAAAAAATACTATAGCTAGTGCCTGTTAAGTGACAAATAAAGTAACAGGGTTGACGACTTCATCATAAACCAGCGATGAGTCCTTTTGTGACAGGGGGAATGGAAATCCCTGTTGTGTGCTAGGAAATGCAAGCATAAAAAAAAATAGAATGAATTGTTAAAACATTTCTAGCCTGTCTATCTCAGCTTTCCACCACAAAACACTAGAACATGGCCCAAAACACTAGAACATGGCCCAAAACAATAGAACAGGGCCCAAAACACTAGAACATGCCCAAAACACTAGAACAGGGCCCAAAACACTAGAACAGGGCCCAAAATAGTAGAACATGGCCCAAAACAATAGAACATGCCCCAAAACACTATAACAAGGCCCAAAACACTATAACATGGCCCAAAACACTATAACATGGCCCAAAAAACTATAACATGGACAAAAATACTAGAACAGGCCCCAAAATAGTATAACATGGCCCAAAACACTAGAACAGGGCCCAAAACACTAGAACAGGGCCCAAAACACTCTAACAGGGCCCAAAATAGTATAACAGGGCCCAAAACACTAGAACAGGGCCCCAAATAGTATAACATGGCCCAAAACACTACAACACGGCCCAAAACACTAGAACAGGGCCCAAAATAGTATAACATGGCCCAAAACACTAGAACAGTGCCCAAAACACTAGAACAGGGCCCAAAATAGTAGAACATGGCCCAAAACAGTAGAACATGGCCCAAAACACTAGAACAGGGCCCAAAACACTATAACGTGGCCCAAAACACTATAACATGGCCCAAAATGGTAGAACATGGCCCAAAACACTAGAACAGGGCCCAAAACACTAGAACAGGGCCCAAAAACTATAGAACAAGGCCCAAAACACTAAAACATTGCTCAAAACACTAGAACAGTGCCCAAATAGTAGAACATGGCCCAAAACACTACAACAGGGCCTAAAACACTAGAACAGGGCTCAAAATAGTAGAACATGGCCCAAAACACTAGAACAGGGCCCAAAACACTAGACCGTGGCCCAAAACACTAGAACAAGAACCAAAACACTAGAACAGGGCCCAAAACACTAGAACAGGGCCCAAAACACTAGACCGTGGCCCAAAACACTAGACCATGGCC